>NC_142606.1:33559794-33745564 GCF_041222555.1 Hakea prostrata | reverse complement strand
ATATTGCCCATGATATTGGCAATATCTACTGCGAAACTTCCAACATTCGGGGCACCGGGGATCTCATGAGTACCCCGATCGGCATTTGGTATCTCACCACCTCCATGAGGTACTTCACCACCTCCCCGAGGTATTTCACCACCTCCATGACCACTTTGGATTCACCACGCCCACTTCTCGGAGTAACCATTCTACAAAACCGAGAACATCAAAATACCGAATTTCGAAGATTCAACATAAACCACAAGTCCAAATGATTTGAAAACTTAAATCATGCTCAAATATATCCATATAGTTATCAAACAATATTCCATAAGGCAAAAATCACATTTTCCAAAAATTCAACAGCAAATGAGGTCACTGTGACCATTGGTCGAGTGGTTGGTCGAGTGACCCGGTCGACCAATCGGTCGACCAATGAAGATGAGAATGCGAAAATTCGCATTATAAGCCTCATTTCCACATTCCAACCTCATTCTAACTTCTTCCAAAGGTGAGAGAGCTCTAGGGAAAATATCCAAGAGTTCCCACAAGTGTTCTTGAGGTGATTTAGTGCTTCAACAACAACACCACAACACACCATCTTCACAAACAAGGTAAATCTCCCATTCTTTCTTCCATTTTCATCTTCTCATGCTTGCATTTCAATAAAACCATGCTTTACTTGTATCCAATGCTAGAGATCATGCTTAGGAATGCTTAGAAACATATTCCCTAGGTTTTAAACACAATGACATGCATAGACAACAAGTTTTAACACATTTGGTGCTCATCTCGCAAAGTTTTATATCGAAATCGATATCTTTAGAAAAATTTCGTTTTCTCTCAAACCGCTTGAAATTTTCGCACGAGATCAAATGCTACATGCTCAAGATGACATTGTAGATAGGTACATACAATTTGATTTAACCAATTTCAACTTTTCAAAAATCCAATTTTGACCTAAATTGCAAAATCCCCAAATTTCTTCTTGCTGAATTTTTTGCTTTAATCCATGTTTTCGATCGATTTTCATCAAAACAACTTCATAAACATGAAATTCCAAGTATTGTGCACATGCTAGTATGTTCAAATCAAATTTCCCCCAAATTTGAAATTTTTCGAAAAATTACGAAAATACCCTTTTGGCTCAAATCTTGAAATAGCACTAATTGGAAATGTCTCTTGTCTCTTCCACGGATACATCATGCGAGGGGAGGGACGAGGAGGAGGTAGAGGTCGAGGTCGCATCGTAGGTGCTCTCGGGGGGCGAGGGTCGGGTTCCATTCGAGCCCCGGAGAGGGAGGTTAGGAGACCGGACCTGTTTGACACACCTCGGGCCGAGTTTGCATGCGAGGCCTACTTCAGCTATTGTAACATCGAGATGGGGCGTCTACTTCACTTACGCCAGCTCGGAGCCTTCAGGATCCGGCAGAGGTTCGACACTTTACGGTGGACTCACCTCTTCACCGAGGATTTGCCGGTATACCGGAGCTAGTGAGGTTGTTCTTCAGCAACCTTACTTACACGAGGAGGCTCGGGGCCGGGGACATCCACTCGGACTTGTCCTCGGGAGCGGGGTCCTTCGGACTCGGATTCGCTTCTCTACCCGGACACCGGCCGAGATCTTGCAGGTCCCTTACTACCCACAGCGGTGTGTGTGGATACTGCGGGAGCGGACACAGACAGCCATCCGATGCCGTACGAGCTTCGCGAGATATGCTCTACGCTATGGGATAGCCGCCGATGCTTCACACCGTGGACTAGCGGACGGATGACGGGTTCTGCACGTATTATCGGTCGCATAGTCGGCCGAAACATCAGGCCGAAGCCGGACATCACCATCGGGTCACGGTGATGGAGGCCTTGGTCATTTACCGCATCTACATGGGCTTCGAGATCGATCTTTCCTACATCATTCAGCGGGTCATGCTGGACTTAGTTCTGCGGCTTAGCATGCGGAACCTTTGCTATGGAAGGCTTCGACTTTGATCTTCGGGCATTTCGGGGTGAGTTTTGAGGATACTCCGATGGACACTAGATCACGGGGATACCCCATTGGGACTCGGACCATTCGACGGATGAGACTACATCGGTTAGAGAGATCTCCTGGTCCGGAGGGTGAGGATGATGATGAATCGAGAGGATGAGGATGAGGGATCGGAGGATGGAGGAGAGGATATCGGTCCCGATAGTGATGATCAGGCCGGAGATGATACTGAGATATGCGCGAGGCTGAGCACGTGCATCACGAGTTTCCTTCATCACACTTCGAGGGCGGGCGGCCCTTCACATGCGGTTCCGGATACTTCAGATCTTGGTGCACGGATGAGATCGATGACTTCCATGCTAGAGAGGATGGAGGTCGGACAGGGAGCAGATGTACGAGAGGATGGAGTCTCGACGGACGAGGATAGAGCGTCGGGTGACTCGGCTAGCGAGAGGAGTTCGAGCATATAGAGATCGAGTAGATCACCTAGATAGACTGTACTTTAGGATTTTCCCTTTATGCATTTCAGATGTAATCATTGTAAAAACTTTTGAAATTAATGAAGTTCATTTTGTTTCTCTTTAATTATTGTATATTATGCACTTTTATTTTCCTTGCATTAGTGATATTTGTTCAAGTATAATTATGGTATGTTATTCAGAAATGTTCTGTTATGCCTCAAAGTTCAAGTTTCTAATTCGGTGTTCTATTATTCACTTCTAAGAGTAGATGAGTCATTTCGGATCAATGACTCAGGAATGTTCGGTTGTTGTCTTTTGTGGTTAGGATCTCCTCGAACCTTGGGCTCGATACCAATCTGTCACGCCCTCCCGGCCCCGGTACCCTATCCGGCATACCCGAGAGTGTGATCCACAGCCCGAAGATCAGGTATCGAGTGATCAACCTCCCACATAAACAATAACATAATCATGAACAACCATAACAAGAGTGCGGAAGATAAATCATATATCCAATAATGAAAGAATGAATCATAAACGAATCGGAATAATAAATATAATCAGAGTATCAAACAGATAAGTAAAGTGAAGCAAAAATCCCACTTTACATCCAGCGGAAAAGTAGCTCTAAAGAATAAACTAGATAAAAGCTAATCCCGTAGCAAGTACATTGGGTAACTAAATTATTCTCCACTTTGTAGACGACATCCTTGTAGGTGTAGATCTCATAGATAGCACAAGGACGCTTCCACTCAATGGTCGGACTAAGCATCGTATGGAGCATAACCACCCGTGGGATCTTCAGAGTAATTGTGGTAACCGCAATCACCTTCCTGGAGATATGTCTCTTCGCCTTGCGCTTCCTCATAGGGACCGTCATAGTATTCCGTACCTACAGGATAGTCTAACAACATTGTACAATAAAGGAATGAGTTTCAAAGAAACTCGGTAAAGGCGATTAAAATCCATAATAACATAAATGGCAGGATTCCGAACAATCATAAATGCAATATGATATGAGACAAACAATGAATGAATGAATCTAACTCTAAGTATGCTGGTCTCTATTGGCAGACATGCTTTAAGTCATAGCACCGTACTTCTGTAGGAAAGTCTCAATCACTCATCATCAGTTGGTAATGGGTCCGGCATCCCTCGGGACATTCCATGGCTAGGGGGTATAGGTCACCACTCTCTCACATAACCATTGGTCTAAGTACCGGCGCATGTCAGGGTAAAGCCTAGCCAAATGCAAGTCTTCTACTTAGTTACATCAAGTCAGATCCAGATACGTCCATTCCTCGTCCCTGACGATCCTTTCCGGTATCCTTCACACTAGAGTCCTCATAGTCCCTGACTACGGACTCATCAACCCTATTGGTTATCCACATATGGTAAACGGGAAGCTCTCACGTCCTCTCACGGGTTGGTTACCGGTCTTAAGCGCCCGTGAGCCCAAGTCTAACCATATGCAACCCTACCAACAAATGGCCCCCACAATGTGATTCCTGTCCTCTCACGGGTTGGTTACCGGTCTTGAGCGCCCATAAATCCCCATTGCTACCACGGGTCGTTCGGTCTCAATACCCCTCCGATTAGGGTCTGACATAACAGGACATCCTAGCCAAACACTACTAGACAATCCTATATATGTCATCCAACAGTTTAGGAAGGTGTCCAGAGGGCATCTCCGGAAACATCCCATAATATTCCCGTAGTAGTCCAAGGACAGAAGTGTCAAAAGGACACCTCTCCTTTCCAAACCATACGTAAGCATACACATGCATCAATTCATATCATCACATATATGGTAACTCCATATATGGAAAGAAATCAGTATAACATTCACTTGTATAACATTGGTAAGTAAATCATACATGAATCAATTCAATATGAATAAGTAATGCTACTGTAATCAAAGTTATGCAACAGTAGAATATCATTGTAAGAATCTAATTTAGGAAACATATTAATGATATTCAAATATAGAAACTAGATTCATGCTATCTATGTAATTAAGGAAATAACCATCCTTACCTTTTATAACTCGCAAAGAATCCTAGAAATCAAGTAAGATCTTGGCAAACTTGAGAAGAAGGTCCTAAACAAGTATATACAACATATTAGGAAAGATCCCTAACAGAATATATGTCAAAACATCCGAAACAGACCAATTCTGGAGTTGCTTTGTACTCATTGGTCGAGTGGATTGGTCAAGTGGTCCATCGACCAATCAGATCGACCAATGCAGACGATAGCTTAGAAAATCAGAGTTTTGAGATATGAAATCCGAATTTGGTGGTTCAAAAGGGTACTAATCAAGGGGTAGACTACGTCAGTAGTATTCTAACATATAGGGGACCTCAAAACACTAATCAAATCAAGGTATCAAGATCCAAATTGGGAAACAAAAAGTTACCATAAATAAATCAAACATGGATCTTGATGAATTTTGAAATAGAAAACAAAGACAAGAACTATAGGAGGATGGATCATTGCTTTTGGTAATGAAAACATGAAAACATGCATAGGTCTTCATGGAATAAGGCTTAGAAGCATAAATCTAAATAAGGAAATAAAACCTACCATATATGTACTATCATGCATCATGAAGAACACATAGTAAGGTAGAAGAGAACAACTAGAATTCTATGGATTATGGATCATAGAAAGAAAACACAACCATTAACCACTAACATGATCAATGAAAGAAGATCCAAAGAGATCAGAATTCAGATTAGAAAATTATCAGAGATTAAATCATGGTTTGATCATGAATCCTTCAAAAGCTTGCAATGATCATGGTTAAGATCATTGTTCTAGCCTTAAATCCTTAGGATGATCATGAGAACATGTTCAGAGATGTTTGCAACAGAGGATGCAGCATCTCTTCTACTGTCTCAACTCAAAAAGGAAAGAAAAACAAAGATGTAGGAGAAGAAGAGAGAGTAGACATACCTTTTGATGCAAAAAGAAGAGTTCCGACGAAGATCCGCCAAGAAAACTCCAAGGATGCAAGAGAGATGACTTGCAGAGGTCTTTGGTTCGTTCCAGAGGGTTTGGAGGCAGCAAATACGAAGTGGACTCGAGGTTAGACTTAAATAGAGCAAGAATCAACCTAATTGCCAAAGACAGCACCCATTGGTCGAGTGGATTGGTCGACTGGCCCGGTCGACCAATCAGTCGACCAATGCAGACAGCAAGGCCAAAACAGGGAATTGAAGGCCCAGATCAAATCCAAACCTAAAGGGGTTTTGCACACAAGTCAAGTGACTTACCTAGTAGGTAGAAATGCCTTCAAACCAAGATAGAGAGCACTCCAAGTCCATCAACTAATTAGATCTTCATCAGGATTCTGTTTCCATAAATAGAACCTCATCATCAACCTTCATGGATTCAAAGCCAGACACCAAGTCCTCTACTGGGATGGCCCAAAGCTGACTTCTTACTTTACTTCGGGTCATCGGACCTACAAATAACAAGGTTTCCGGGTCAAGGTTAGGGCTGGGTTTCACAGATAGTGATCAGGACGAGCAAAAGTCTACCTTAGGTTATGTTTTTGTCCTTGGAGGTGGAGCTGTTACTTGGAGCAGCAAGAAGCAACCATGCATTGCTTTGTCCACGATGGAGGCTGAGTATGTTGCATGCTCAACTGCTATTCAAGAGGCAGTTTGGCTTAGAAGACTTTTGAGAAGTCTCGGCCTATTCTCACATACAGATGATGTGATGCAGTGAGTTAGTATATTTTATAAAGATGTCACCAGGCATGGAATTGACCCACTCACACGGGTAATTCACCTTGGCGCTTGTAGATAGTGAGCAAGATGAGCCTAAGGGTTTGTAAGGCTTTAGGGGGCTTTCAAACCAATGTCAGGCGCCTTAGTTGGAACTAAGATGAGACATCAATGGTTGAACATAGAATCATCACATTTCTATGTTGCCTGAATTGTAGCCGAATGTGAATCTTTTATAATTGGTCATTATGTGTCTGATTGTAGAAGAATCAGGTTAGGCGCTTTAGGTAGCGACTGAACCAAGATTCGAATGGTGTATTTTTTCTTTTGTGACATGCCCATATCAGTGGGTGTTATGCCATAGCATGCATGTTTGTTGTGCTGAAGTCGACCAATGATGAGAGTGATTGAATGGATCTCTGCTTCATCACTGTGTGAGCCATCAGGATCACATTTTGTTGATCCTACTTGTACCCTTTACTTTAGACTATGCCACGAAGAGGACACCCAATGATGCTACTTTAGCTTGTTCTTAGAATCATGGATGATGCGGTCTCGCAAGGCAAGACCAGGAAAGTAGTTGGGGATAATCCAAATGGCATGAGGGCTATGAGAAAACTTTTCATTCTATACCCATCTGTGATGTGACTCATTGCTTGGGCGACTTGTCATTTGACAAAGTCATGAGTACATCATATGAGGATAGTTCACATTGCTCACTATGAGGGATCGAGAATTTGGAACTGGGTATAATTGAATTGTTTAGGGTATAATGAGATAATTTTTGAGTGATGTGCTATGTTGGTTAGATGGAGACTTGATATAACACTCCTACCCTAGATACATCTCTTAGGTCGCATGTTCCATTTCCGCACTGAAAGGATTAGAGTTGATGAGAGCATTCGGATAACTCCGCCACCTTGTGGCGAGTGGGAGATGTTAATAATAGTGGGTGGGTCCCACTACAATTTGCGCCATAGGTGGCGGCAAGATGGTTATGTAGTCTAAGATGACTACTCCTCTATTTAATTGAGTCTAAACAGGACTCTAATATTCCCTCCCTTGGATGAGTCTAAGAAAAACCCTAATTAAGGAATTAGGGTTGAGGGAAAACATTATAAATAGAGGGATAGAAAACCAAACATCAATACACATGATTTAGAATACTCTCCCATGCTCTACGAATTCTCCAAGCTAATCCTGAACCTCCATCACTGTAGTTCGCCGATTTAGAAGCGTGGAAATAATCTATAGAGTTCACAAGATGAAAGAAGGAAAAGGGAACGCAAAGATGCACCTCCAGTGTCTAGTTGTAGAACATCATCTAAGGTAAATGATCTAGAACTCTTCCTTTCATTGATTTAATTTTACATACAGAATATACCAAGATCATTCAATGATCTTTATGTTTTTTAAATTTTTTTGGCACCTTTTATCGTTGGAGGAATAGGAGTGAGGGGGGGGGGGGGGGAATTATCACATTTGGACCACAATGAAATAGCTAGAAGGAATCTTAATAGTGACTTTATTATAGCCTTCTGAGTAGGTGCAAAACAGAAGATGTCCAAGGAGGAGCCAGAAGACAATATCCTTTCATTGGCAAGATCCTAAGGCAATGGGTAAAAGATTTTTTCTTCAATGAAACCTATGGAAGAAGTGTGATTTGAAGGAAAAGGAGATACTTGATCATCTTCTGGGCTACATTAACACAGTGAAAGACTAAGGCTTAATATAGAAACGAAGATACACAATTTAAACAAGACAGGTAGGCAAGCAATGCTTGATCATCTTCTGGGCTACATTAACACAGTGCATCTCCCTATATGAGCAAATACATATATTTTTTCCCCTTGAAAATTAAGAAAATTAGAGAATTGCTTCAAATCTACTACATTCAAGTTCCTATGATTACCTACTATTAGCCATTAGGATTGTGACACTTGGCCATTCAGTACCCAACAAGTTAGTTTTGAACACATATTAGGCAATCACTTTTAGTATTTCCTATAAGTTCTTCTACCTTCTCTCCTCTTTCCTCATAGCAGGTAATCAACCATTAGGGAAGAAGAGTCCCCGTCTCTCTCTTTGCAAATCTCCATCTCGAAGAAGAAATTTGATCATAAGATAAATGATGTGGAGATCCAATGAATTCCAATTCCTTGAGGTTCTACCTCCATCTCTTCCATGCCTCTGTACATTTCTTGCCCTTCCTCAGCTTCCTTATTTATTATAGGCACTCTTCCATCCATTAGTATTTCATCTATTAGTATTTCATTTAGGGAAAAGAATTACAGAGGATGTGAACCCTTCATTCATTTACCTAGGTTGTTTTCATGGTTGTTGATACTCTATTACTTGACATTTGAAATAATACATTAACCAAGGATGGAACTTCTCTATATTGTATACAATTGATGAGTGTTACTTGATGTAGTTCAATTTGGTTGCTACTTTAAGATAGTAGTGATATAAGGATACATAACAACAATTAGAGTCTTACCCCCCACGGTTTATGTGGCATACAATCTCAAAAACTCAAAACAAACTAGGAACTCAAAAAGAAAATATCAGTAGACAACATAAAGAGATACGAAAGGAGATAAGAAATGGAAAAGGGCAAATGACATGTTACCAACCCATTTCAATTTTCATATAATAACAATCATATCACCTTGATTTTTGCAAGTGACATACCTATCTTCTACTAGTGATAACCATAGTTAGTAAATACGACTAATATGTGCATCCGACGTATAAATGAAAAACGATACTTTTTCGTATATTAAGCATGTACTTAACGCCATACTCGACTTCTAAATATTTTGATTGACATATTAATTGGTTTTTTACTTTTTCGAGAAAAAATAAATAATAGAAAATAGAAATTTAAGACGAGTACATAAATATAATCATGGAACCCTCAATCAATCATTCGACTCATACCCATTGTTTTCTTTTTTCTCTTCCTCCGTCTTTTGTTCGCTAACAAATCATAACACTCAAGAGTCATGACCCAATATCTTATCATCATCAATTGATCATTGTCTTTATTGATAATAACTTATTTCGTCTTTCATAAATTGTTTATATTAGTCTTAGATTTTTATTCTATACCATGAACACATTTTTCATAGTGTTTACTTCATAAGAATTATTCTAACCGAAAACAAAAAAATTATATTTTAAGATAAAATAGAAGGATTCAAACATGGAGATCAAATTTAACTCCTAAATAGCGTAGAACAGCTACATAATATATGTCTTAGATGTAAAGATCAGATCATTGTATTCTCATGATATCGATACTCTAGTCTACAATGATACTTGAGTCAGTTGTTCATTATCTCCAGTATTCCATTCACATATGATTTTGCAACATGGACACCATGACATGGATAGTAAGATTTTTTTTTTTATTGGTAAAAATAATATTGTAAGGATTTAAAGAGTTGTCATTATGTGACATGATTTTTCTTTTTTCTTCCATTCAACAATACTTTTTGGTTTTGATGAATTATATGATAAATGGTTTTTATATATTTTCCTTGTTTATCTTAGAATTAGAGATCCAAAAGAATGAAAATGGTTTTAAATCAGGCTTTTATATATATATATATATATATATATATATATATAGTATGAAATGTTGTTTTTTTAATGGAGGCATAAAAATGTTGAATTAGTTGCAAAAAATCAATTTACCATTAATTTTTACAAAGACAAAATCTCCCTTCTCCCTTGTATTTTTGCGCCTATACTTGTTCAGATCAGTTGTATTAAAACATGCTTATACACGTAAAATATGATTGCCGTACATGGCTTGTTAAGCCAGATTATTCTAAACGTATTATTTACCCTATGGACTAATTACTTGTCATACATATCCATACCCAAACTTACTAACTGTGGTAATAACTAGAATTGGATGTTATACTTATAGTAAAAAGATATTAATGTTATATAATAATAATCTCGATTTCACACCAACATAATTTAAAAAAGAAATAATAATTAAGGAGATGAGAAATGTATAAGTATAAATGACATGTCCCCATTTGATTTTGGTATATTGACAACTAAATACCCGGCCTCTTCTACACAAAAAAAATAAAAATAAAAAAAGGTGACACACATCAACCCGCTATTTTTGGAAGTTTAAAAGGTTTCTCTAGGAGTTCAACTAGGTCATTGGATTCAAAGTGCAAAGTTTTTTTTTTTGGTAGAAGATTCAAAGTGCAAAGTACTAACCACTACACCATGAAATCATGTTGATACATATATGTCAAATCAATGTACTATCTTTACATACCTCTATCTATAATAAACTGATCAATTAAATACATTTTTTTCAATCCCTACCTGAATCAAGGTCTAATATTCTTAACTTTATTCGTGAACCTTGACATGCCAAGAGAAAATTGATCTCATCCTAATTGTCCCTGATTGGGCTGAGAGAAGATGGGTTGGCCTTATCTTTGTTCCTACCGATCCTTGTTGTTATCCCTTATATTGGACCTAGCATAGCGTTGACCCTAACCCTGTTCTGGACTCTTATTAATTTAATACAAACATTAAAGAAAAAAATACAAAATTCTAGATGTTATTACTGGAATTGAAATGATAATGTATTAATTTGAGATAACATAAAAATAAAACATCCATAGCCTAACATCTAGCTAAATCAAAATCATTTGATATAAAAAAAATAATGAAACAATATAACTTTTTGTAATTACTATTTTTGTCCTCGTTAAATTTGATATCAATGATATCTCAAATAGATGCATAAGAGAGAGAGAGAGAAAAATAAAATAAAATAAAATTTTAGGATCCCAGAAGGATCTCAAAACACATAAGCAGAAGCAAAGTCAAAACTATCAAAACTTATCCTCGAAAGAAAAGTAAGTGAAAAGGGATGAGTCAAATCTCCTAAGGAATTACATCAAATAAGTATCTTCAACTAAATAGTATATATATATGAAACTCAAAATGTTCTGTCTCTCCAATCATCTTTGTCTTCCAGGGTGTGGGGTTAATCATAGTATGAATCGTCATAGCATGCACATGTGTCCCTGTGCATATCATCATCCCGATAATCCGGTACATAGTGTGGGTCGGTCACTAGCGTCTCATATTCTTGAATTGTCGTGGCATATGGATCTGCAACAAAATCTAAACCACATATCCACAAGGGTGAGCTCTGAAGAACTTAGCAAGTAATTTACATAAATATGCATATCTTCATTCAAACATAAAGTATATTAATCATATACTAACATGGTATGTGTTGTCATGAATATGCAATACAGTGTAATAATGCCCTTATACGCAAATCGATGTAGGTCTCTATCTAGGTAGGTCACGCATTAAGATACGACACCAGCCTCCTCTAGGTAGGTCTCATCACTCTGATCTCTCATGGGTTGGTTACCGGTCTTGACATCCCGAGTAAGGGGGTACAGTCACTTCACACCTTAGTTAGGGTTTAGGTCATCGCTCTCTCACCACACTATTGGTCTGAGTACTGATGCGTGTTAGGGATAATCCTAGCCCAATGCAAATCATCTACTTAGTCACATTATTCTAGATTTAGATACCTCCCCTATGGCACCAATCAACTCGGTTTAGTATCCTTCCCTATCTAGAGTCAATGTATCCTTCCAACCAACTCAAACTATGCCTCCTCTCACATATAATGGATGGGAAGCTCTCGTGTCCCTCATGCCTCTCATAATCTTGGGTGCCCATGAGCCCAAGTCTATTATATGCAACCCTACCAATGAATGGCCCTCACATTGTGGTTGTATCTTCTCACGAATTGGTTACCAATCTTGAGCACCCACCACCCCACACTGTTGGCATGGGTCACTCAACCTCAATACCCCCTCCGATAAGGTAATGACATGACGGGGTGCCTAACCATGTTTCATCTAGACCACCTAGAGACGTTCCATATTCTATATGTTCCTTCTAAAGTTCCTAGGGTAATGGTTAAATCACAACCTCAAATCAAGTCCAAATTTATTCTAACTCAACCAAGGCACCGGTAAAATCATATAATAATCATAAACTATAATTTCAAAGCATTACAAGAATGTAAACGATTCCAAATAGCAGCATGTAATTGAAAGTACAAGTCAAATATCACATTTAGAATCAAAGATAAGCATAAGTAACGAATTCCCTCACCTTGTGATTAAGTTGTACTACTTTAAGAGAAACCAAAAAGCACTTCAACATGCCCAAATAATCCTATTTAAATGTTTGTTAAAGGTTATAAACAACCTTCAAGGTCTTATGTCGAAAATAGAAACAAAACCAAAATTGGCAAGTAGGGGTCTCATGAATAGTAACAGGCAGGGTTTGCTCGAGGAGACCCGACCAATCAACCCAAGGGGTATGGGTCGCATGAACAGTACCCGTATCGGTTGATTGGGGAGAACCTTGGTCAATCAACCCATGGGAGGTATGGGTTGCTCGAGGAGACCTGTAACAAACCCCGTAGTTCTAACCTGGAATCCGTATTGCAGGTTCGATAACCTGAAGGTCTAGCCGGCTTAAGTTGTGGAGTGTCCGAATTGAAGTCCATGATCCATATCCAGAACCCATGGATCTGGATTCTCTTGATGAAGAACCTGCCTTACTTGGAAGTTGGATCTCTGATGGAAGGCAAGCGGCATTTGGAGATGTTCGGAATGAAGGTAAGACCTCCCCCATGTGTTGATTAGGGTTAGGTTGAGGTTGGGTGTCAACCCCTTGAGAAAAGCACCCTTGTACAGTAGTGTACTAGGGGGCGGTTGCTTAAGGCAGTTGATTGAACCAATCAACCGCCCCAAGTGACCGCCAGGTCTTGATTGCGGGGTTTTGTCCTAATCTTGCCTCTGATCTCTATAAATAGCAACCCTCGCCCTATTAACGTATTATTATATTCGGGATTGCTATTTTGCATGGTTAGGCGGCAATGGAGACATGCTGGAAGGTGAGCGAAGTGCGGATTTTGATCTGGAACCTTCTCCCCTCTATTCTTGTTGATCTGTTTGAGGTAAGTGAATCTCCATTCTCCTATTCTCCTTCTTCAGCTATTGAATGGTGTAGTTGTGTTACCTTTTTGGTTGTTGGTTACCCTTCTTGTTACGGTATCCCCTTTTTAATGTTCTTGAAAGGATCCTATCCAAGAACGAATCCCTGCATTCGTGGAAAGGATGGATCTATCCAAGGGAAGGAAATTTGGTCACATCTCCGTGTTAGCTTTTGGGTTTCTGATCTACCCCTTGGTTATAGACATGTTAGGGTTCGAAATTCGGATTGAGATCATCCCAAAACCAGATTGAAATCGGATGATCAAAAGCCTAAGGATTTGAGCATTTTGTTTTTGGGGCGGTTGGTCAAGGCGATCACTTGAGCCAAGCAACCGGCTGGTTCATAGTAAGTATGTGGCTTTTGGCTATTAGTCCATTTGACTCATTTGTCTTATATGATCTGTAACCCTGTTTATAGGTGTTCTTTGTTTCTTTTGAAAGTCTACTAATTGTGAACGGTTTGCTTTCTAAGGAACTTTTACTTAACTACAGGTAAGGACATACGTTCTTGTTCTTATGCAATGACTTGAACATGCTAGACTAGTTACTTTCTTTATTGTTCTTTAATCATATACCTTGCTGTAACTATATTAAGCATGACGACATTATTGTATACTTGTTGTTTGTGATGTTCTTTTATGTACTTTATTGTTTATGATATTGAACGACTGGTTGTGGTATGATGGTGATTGGTGTATTGTAGTTCTGATGGAAAGGGTATTCCATTGGGATATCTTGGCTTGAGATATCAGAGGGCTGTGGAATGGGACACATGCTCACTGATGCCTCTAGCGCTATCATGACTACTGGATGACATACCTAGGGAGTCTAGTATTGCATGGCTAGGTACCCCACATACTACTACCCTTTCGGTAGGGGAATTGAAGCCGGATGACTCGTGACGATGGTGACGTGACTCTGTTTCATCCTACAACGGTAACTAGTTAGTGCGGAGATTCAGCGGTCCACTATTGTTCATGCAATGGTAGGGTTGCATATGTTAGGGTTGGGCTTATGGACGTCCAAGGAGCGAACCAGGTGTCATGAGGAGTCATGAGAGCTTTCCGCCCAACAATATGTGGATGACCATAGGGTTAGGGGGTAGAGTCCAATAGCGGTAGCTAGTCCATGAGGGTTCTCATTCCTAGGTTGCGAAGGATACAAAACCGAGTTGGTTGGTGCCATAGGGGAAGTATCTAAACTTCATGTAGTGTGTTACCATTATCACTTGCATTGGATTAGAAACCCCAACATGTGCCAGTACTCATTGCCAATGGTCTTTGTAAGAGAGTGTTGACTTGATCCCCAACCATGGATTGCCAAGTGTGGACTTTACCCCTTTACCTAGGATCCCAACAGAAGTAATCAGTCCGTGAGGGATCAGAGTGACTAGACCTACCCAGAGGAGGGTTGTTGTTATATCTTAAAGCATGTCAGCTATCTAGAGACTTGCATGGTTAGATCTTAGTAGCATTCATACTACTGCATATCATTCACATCATATATGCATTGCTAATTGTGTTGACATATGGATGAGAATTGTGTATCCTTATTGAATTTGTCAGAACTCATTCATTTTTTCTTGTATGTATTATATAAATTGCACAGATGGTGGCCCAACGTCGGAAGTTGGAATGGATTCGTATGAAGAACCCTCCCGTATAAAGAAGATGTGGCACCATCAATGGGAGATGGAAATAGCTTGTGCGGGAGCTCCTGCAGATGCATGGAGTGCGCTTATAGCACCCATTGATGGACGGAGGAGACAGATTGCCAGACAATTTGCTGACTGTCTGGAGAAGAACTAGAGAATCCCCTTCCTTGCTAAACATGAGTCGCAGTTTTTAGCTTTAGAGAAGGAAACTAGAAAGAAACTTATTTAGTTGTTTTGATTGCTTCCGCTAAACTCATTACTCTTTTTGATCATTGATTCTTTCCTTTATCATTTTATTGGAGTATTTGGACTCTTGTAAATTTTTTTATTAATTATTGAACTTTCTCTTGCTCTTGATTTGTCTATACTTGCATTTATTATTATTGATGGGTAAGACCGTGGATCTTATGACGGATCGGGATCGCAACCACGGGTTGTCAAGCGGGTAACTTAGACTGGCGGGTGGGGTGTGACAAGACCCATGGTCAATCAACCCAAGGGGGGTATGGGTTGCATGATATAATGTCTGGTAAGGGTTTGGTTGGGGAGATCCTTGCTGGGAGACCCATGGGGGGTATGGGTCACCCAAGAAGTAACCATATGGGTCACCTGGGGAGACCCATTCTAGGAGACCCAAGTTCGAGTATGGACAAAAATTACTCCAGTACACTGTAGGCTTTGGGATTTGATTCTAAAACTCAACCAAAGCAAGTAGAAACTCTGAAATCATCTAAGAACAAGTTCTAGCATTGATAGGCATTCAAAACTCAATGCAAATTGAAAACCTAATAAAACGCAAAAGGGTCCTCTCCAAAATCTATCAGAAAAGTATGGTAGAATAGAGTGACTGTAAGATCACTCTAAAGCCAAGATAGAAATAGGGTTTAGGTCTCTTTTATATAAGGATCTCTCCACAAGGATTCACTAATGGCGAAAAATCAAGAGAAGATAATTAGGAGAAGAAAGGATAACTAACCTTAGGAAAGTTCAGCTGGTGAAGGGAAAGCTCTTTGGAAGATCTCCGGAATGTTCTCCCTCTTTGCCACAAGTTCTCTGATGTTCTCTGATGGCTTAGGCGTAAAGTAACATGTTTTAGGTCGAAAGAATAATTAAATGAGGGGGTTTAAAACACCAAAATCCCCAAAATACCCTTTTTACTCGTAGGCAATAGG
This sequence comes from Hakea prostrata, assembly GCF_041222555.1. Taxonomy (NCBI): domain Eukaryota; kingdom Viridiplantae; phylum Streptophyta; class Magnoliopsida; order Proteales; family Proteaceae; genus Hakea; species Hakea prostrata. Next base: position 33,729,498 of record NC_142606.1, on the reverse strand, counting down.
TAGGGGTTGCCCTGGGAGACCCATACCCTTGAATTAATTTAGGAGAGGTTTCAAGGGAGGTTCTTCCCTTGGCTCTTCTACAACATTTAAACCACACTTAGGGGGGGGGGGTTCTTACTTGGTCTCTGGGACCTTCCAAACGTGTCGCCATTGAACTCTTGATCCACCTTCCATATCCGTTAGCATTCCAGTGATCTTCTTCGAAGCTTCAACAATTCTCTAGCTTCATTATCTTCACCATTCACTTCCATTGGTTCAGGTTCCAATCCAATGGTCTCTATCTAGATGGCCCACAGTTGTCTTCTACTTGCACTTCAGGTTCTCGGACCTACAATATGGGTTTTCGGGTTAGGATCATAGGGGATTTCAAATCCTCACCCACTGGTATGTCATATGCTCCAGCATAGGGGTTAGGATCATAGGCTCCACCAGAATTGAATACTCCAAAAGGATGTTTCCATGAGGGATGAGTTCCAAGGAACTCAGTGAAGTCAACAATATCATATACCGTGCATTTAACATGTGTAAGTTATGAACTGCAAATGAAATATAAAAAATGTGATGTAAATGCGAGTATGTTCCTATGAATTTAACCATGCTAGTCTCTATCTAGGTAGATACATATTAAGATATAACACCAGCCTCCTTTGGGAAGTCTCATACAGACCCCAACAACACCAATCAAACGGAGCATCATGACCAACATATGGGATAACAGTCCAATCAACAACCATGGTTAGGGATTAGGGCACCTCCCTCACCACGACCGTTGGTATAATAACCCCCATGATCCTAATCCGAAACCTGAATTGCAGGTTTGAGAACCGAAACATCAAGTTGGAAGAAGTTGTGGGCCATCCAAATTGAAGTCCATGTTTTGGCCCTAGAACCTATGGACCTTCCTTGTGTGGAATAGAAAGAAGATCCAATCAAAATCTAGATGGTTTGGGCAGGTGGGTATCAAGTGTGTTATTACAACTTAGAGGGGGGGGGTGATTAGGTTGTATCTTGTGGATTGTCCCAAATTCTCGGTTTAATTGCAATTTCAATATAAATTGAAGATTTAAATGAAATTAGTTAATAACAAGCAATCACAACACAAGAGTTTAAAGTGGTTCGACTTTACAAGTCTATGTCCACTCCTCTCTTGGCCTCAAGAGAGTATTCTACTATTGATTCTCTTTCAATACGGTGGGTAGAGAATCAAACCCTTACAATCGTTGTTACGGGGCAAGAGTACCCTTTACAATCTTTGTTCACTAAGTAGGGCAAGAGTACCCTTATACAATCTTTGTTCTAAATAGGGCAAGAGCACCCTCTACCAGTACTAATCAACCTAGACTAGAATTGAAACAATCAATACAAGTACAAGAAGTAATGGATATTATCTAACAAGGGGAGTGACACTTTACCCCTTGTGTGAATGTGATGCAATGATATGAATACTTCAAGGAATGCAATGCACCAACAATAAGTCTCAATGACCTTCAACAAATCCAAGCTTGATTCCAATGAGCTTGTTTAATAACTTTGGAATGTTCTTCAAAGTTGGGTGGAGTTGGAATACTAGTAAACAATGTTAGATTTCTCAAGTAATAGCTTTAAGACTTGTGAGGAAGTAATAGCTCAGTTGGCAAGGTAGAACCCCTCAAATGGGGGTGTTGGGCTTATAAAGAAGTCCTCGAATTGCTTGACCCTACCTCCCAATGGATATAAAATTTCATTGAAATTTTACTCCAGACAGACGTCCGTCTAACCAGACGGAGCTCCGTCTCAAAATTGATTCGTTAAAATATAGCCGTTAGGCTTTAATTAACGACTTTAATCAGGGCCGGACGAAAGACCATCTAGTCAGACGAACATCTGAGCCAAACAAATTTCCGTCTACCAGACGGATACGTCCATCTGGTGCACAATAGCCTGACTTTGTTTGGGCTTGGACTTGGTTTGGGTTTTTGGTATTTTTTGTTAAACCTAAGCCACATACACCTTCCTACTATGTCCTAGGTCAGTCTAGTGATATGAAATGCATGTGATTGGTGTGATTACATATTTGTGTATGTGAAAGTGTTCTAAGCCCTAAAATCATCTAAGTCTTGATTCTTGACTTGATCTTCGCATCTTCTTATGCGTTGCACTTGATACTCATCTTGACTTTGGTTCTTTGTTTAGGATTGCTTGACTTGACTTGGGCTTGAGTATCCGGTGAATTTGGTCCAACGAGATGGCTTCGATCCACTTTAGTAATGAGCTGGACAAAACACAGCTTAATGTAGACATTAGTAAATTGTGTTTGTTATGATCAAAACTAATGGAGGCAAATGTGGCAATGCTGATATGGCGTTTCCCAACAAAGTGCAAGGAAGACAGATTTTGGAGATGCTTATGAGAAAGGTAAGAGCCTTTTAAATGATGTTTAGGTTTGAACCAATGTTTGGAACCAACCAAAAGTGCAAAGGGCCCAAGCACTAAAAAGTACTAGGGGGCAGTTGATTGCCCAAGCAACTGCCACTCCTGGTGGTCGATTGGAATAGTACATGCATAATTACCTTTGTAGCCCTCGGTACCTTATTATGCCTCCTAAACCCTATTTTTGCATTATTTGAATGCAATAGACTGCTATGGACTGCTGCAGGGTCAGAAAGCACGTGTTGGAGAAGGAAGATCCCTTTTTGAGGAGAATCTTATGGAACATCATTGACTTTGGGATCCTAGAAGTAAGTAAAATAACTACTCTCTCATTTTATTAATTTCTCTTCTATTTGGAGAGTGGTTTTCGTACAAAACCTCAGCTAGAAGAGGATTGGAGATGGAAAATATTTATTTGTCTTTGTTTCCAATAAAATCATGCTGGGAGAATAGGTCACATGTTTATTTTAATGGCGGATACTTTTAGAAAGAGATATTAACTTCTAGATACAAGTTTTAGTTAGTTTTCTATGTTTGCAAAGTTTAGAATGTTATTCTGGTGATTTAGGGTTGCGATCTAACCCTAAGGACGTCCCAAAGTCTGTTTAAAATGGAATATTAGAAGTTTGATTTTCGGACCTTTCAGTGCAACCAGGCGGTTGGTACAGGCAGTCGCATGAACCAATCGGCTCAAGCAACCAGCCCTAGCGGCCTAAGCCTAATTGTAACTATATGAACTTGAATATAGGGCTTACTAGGATCTACTAGTGTGTTGTGTTGTGAGGAATTGGGTTGTTTATCACTATTCATTCGTTAAGTCAAGTAAGCAAACAATTACATATTATGGTGGATTGATTGATGTGTTGCCTTCTTTAATATTCAAAACATGTCTATAATACTTTGGTGTGTTGTATTTACTGCTTCTGCATATTCATTCATCTTATATGAATTATGAATGATAATCATTGTTCTTTACTTTCATATATGATGTGGTATGATGGTTGCATGACTTTGATTTGGGGAATGCCTGGATTGGTATCCCTAGCATTGAGCATCAAGAACTGTGGATTGGACCATCATCTTTGGTGCTTCTATTACATTTCTTAGTTGTTGTATATGCATGTTTAGGAAGTCTAGATGAATGGTTAGGTTACCTATTACATGCTACTACCCTTTCGGCAAGGGGATTGAAGCCAAGTGACCCGTGATGATAGTGGTTGGGTCCTGTGAGCGTCCAAAAGAGGTAACAAGTCCGTTAGGAGATACATGCCCACTGTTATCATGAATTTTTAGGGATGCATATGTTGATGGTTAGGCTCTTAGGTGTCATGAGGAGACATAAGAGGCATCTACCCTAGCATATGTGGATGAACATAGGGTTTCGGAATGTTATTCTAACAGAAGTAGCCAGTCCGTGAGGATTAGCATTCCTAGGTGGAGAAGTGTATTGGACTGAAAGGGCATTAGGCATGAGGAAAGGTATCTAGACCATATGTTGTGTGTTACTCATGGCCATGCTTTGGGTTTAGAATGCAAGGTTTAGAATCTCCAACATGCGCCAGTACTCATACCAATGGTTGTAGTGAGAGAGTGTGGACTTGTACCCCAAACAAGGTGATGATGTGGACCATACCCCTTACCCAAGATCCCCATAGAGGTTGCTATACCATGAGGGATCAAAGTGACGAGACCTACCCATAGGAGGACTGTGTATATCCTAATGCATGTCTTGACAGAGACTAGCATTGTTAGATCATTAGCTGCATACTTAGCATATCATTGCACTATTCATATTTTGATATTCATGCGATCATGGTGTATATGTGGATTGTTGCCTTATTGAGTTCTATAGAGCTCATTCTTTGTGGATTTCCTTATTTTTGTCATATGGTTATACAGGTATAGAAGAAGCCCCATATCCATGGGAGAACCCCATTGAAGATTTACTGGAGATGCCAGTGGGACTAGTTACCAAGAGCACGAAGCTACGTGTGAATATCTAGAGTGCTCTTATGGCACCCATCAATAAGGATACAGCTTTGGTCATTTGTTGGTGGGATAAAGGGATGAAAGAGGGGCTAATGACACATTTTATAAAACAACTTGAAGGGAAAATTCACAAGATGCTTAAAGATAGTTGTAGACAATAATGAGACTATTTTCCTTGTTTTTGCTCACATACTCTTACTCAATTACTCCTTAGTATTCATTTTAGATTTTGGAACCTTTTTATTATTATTAATTGATCAACTATTTATTTCTTACTCTTGGTTGTAGGATTGTGTACTCTATTTATTACTAATAGTGCAATTGATCTTGTGGCTGTAGATCACACCCGCAGATTTTCGGGTGGGGTGTAACAATTGGCATGAGACCTGGTGTGTGTCAAGAAACATCCTAGCCCAATGCAAGAGGTCATCTACTTAATCATGTCATGCTAGGTTCAAATATCCTTCCTTTGGCACCAACCAACTCGGACTACGCCTCGCTTAACCTTATGGTCACCCACATATAATAGGCAGGCTACCTCATGGACCCTCACCTACTCTAATATGCTATTTGGTCACCATGAATCTCTTGTAATATGCAACCCTACTATGAATGACAAGTGGTTTGTTTATGCCCCCTCACCTACTCCAATAGGCTATTAGGTGCCTACAACCTAGCACTATTGTTAGAGGTCACTCGGCTTAAATGCCCCTGCCAAAAGTGTGATGGCATGATAATGGATTTCTAATTATGCATCTAGACCCTTCGAGCATATTCACATAAAATCTATATGAAGTGCAAGGTACCAAGAGCAATGGGCAAACCCACAACTCCAAGTAAGATATAAATGTATTCATTATCCACCCATTTCCCATTATATCATGATCATGATCCTATTGAACATGAAATAACAAAATAACAAATACAATGTAATTCATGTTACTACCCATACATGCATCCCCTACAACATGAGTCACATAAACACACAAACAAGCATGATAACATGAGATAGAACATGAATTATGCACATGATTATACAAGATTGCATCCCTCACCTGTCACAACATTAGCACTCCTCAAGAGACCAAAATGTATACAATTGGAAAGCCAAATAATCACCTAAGACGTATCAATTACAAGTAGAACATTTGAATTACAATTTGAAATCAATTCGGACAAGCACCAAGCATCAGCACCGATCGGACCCGAGAAGGGCCAATCGGTTGGCCTACCAAGGACAATCAACTGCCTCTGGGCTGCAAAATGGCTTAGGTGACTCCCAAGCTCAATCTTGCTCAACTCACTGTCCAATCTTTTGAGGGTTTTAGGGCTTCCTTAGAGCACCAATTTCATCCCAAAACACACCCAACAACTCCCAATTAAACCCCTTTGCAATCATCCTCAAATGTTAAAAGAGAGGCTTCTTGTGAGCAACTCTGAGATAGAAGATAATGACCAAATGGAGAAATTGGCACTACCTACCACTCTATGGGGCTGGGAACCATGAAGATAACAGCATACAACAATCAATTTCTAACATCGACTAGAATCACCACCATTAATGCCATCATTCCATCATAAATACCTCAAAAGGTTTGTTTGAAAAGGGAAGGTTGTCATACCTTGCTACGCCTTCAAGCACTTGATTCGCTCTTTGGCATGCCCAAATCCTCGAGAATTTCACAAAAAACAATGCTCTCCACTCCACTTCAGCTCTTTACTACTAACAATGATAAACAATTTGTTTGTAAGGCAAAAGAACAAACAGAGATTCCAAATTGAAAATCCCAAAAATGCCCTTTTCTGGGTAAGGGTGATCAATCAACTGGACCAATTGGCTCCAGGAGACTGCCCCTCTAACTTGGTCATTCGAAGGGAGTTTTCGAGGGGCTTCGACCGAGAGACTCTCCTAAACTTAATTGACTCAATGGTTCACTTACCTAGGCATTTGGGTCTTCCAACCTCGATTTTTGTGCTTTCCAAATCCACCTTCCAAAACCATACAATTTGGCTTTATCTCTCATTCCAAAGTCATTTAAAGTGATCACGTCATCTCTTCTTCGTTATCTGTGGCCATGGATTCAACTCCCAAATCCATGGCCTCAACTCAGATGGCCCATAGCTACCTTTTACCGACACTCCGAGATCTTAGGCATGCAAGATAGGGTTTCAAGTTAGGATTCTAGGGGACTTCGCAATAGGACAGGTGCGACCCTCATTTAAGTCAACAATTTCCATTCTTAAAGCACATGCCAACTCATCCTCGCCTAGCTTAGTAATCAATTTCCCTTTTTGAATTACCAGTGACAGATAATGAGCATGATCCTATGTCAACTTCAAAAATTTTGCCCACCAACAACCCACCTTGTAATTTTTGCCTCATTCTATCCTTGCTAGGTTCACATGGGATCTTACCCACTAGGTTGGAAGTTGGAAACCATGTGATGAATTGAAGTGATTCTCTCCTTAGGAAGTCAAACCATCTCACAGAACCAGGTTGGTTTGACTTCCAGTAGGTTCTCTGTCTTGTAAGATGATGGTTTTCAAACCAGAGAATGTGAATCAAGTGATCCTCCCATGTAGAAATACCATGAGAGGGAGCATTGTTGTCACATCCCTCCAGCCGGTACCCTATATAGAATACCCGGAGGTGTGATCCACAGCCCTAAAGATCAAGTTTAGGAACGATCATATCCATTTAGCACAATAACATAATCAAAAGCAAGAACAAATCATAGTATTCAAGTATTTTACTAAACAAAATCAAGAAGGGATCTCAGAAGGTTCACTAAAGAATATTAGAGTGCGGAATAACAAGATACCGATCAAAGACAACTATAGAGTATAGTGGAAATATACCCCACAAACATATGCGGAAGGTAGATCGAAATCTAAAGCAAAGCTCTAAACTAATACAAGAAAAAGGAAAAGTCTAGAAGAACAAGAGAGACTAATCCACTTCTTTAGTCGACTCTTCTTCTTCTTCAGTCTTCAACTTCTTCACTTTAGGATCATGCTCTTGCAGTTTCAAATCAGCATCAAGGTCACGATCCCATTGACGAACAAGACGATGCCGGCTGCCGTTAATAGGAGCCATCAATGCAGTCCAAACCTGAGTGTTGGCTACCCCACTGGTCATAACCTTTTCTAGAGACTTCCGGAGCTGTACCATATATGGAAGGGTCCTCTGTACTGTGGCACGGGTTCACTTCTGGACCTGCAATGTCATCTAAGAACAAGTCCCCCGAAGGGTAAGCTCAAAAGAACTTAGCAAGTAATCCAAACATAATAAGCATCTTCACATGCAATCACAAACGAACATATATGCAATGGTATGAAACAATAAATGCAAGTATGCTTATAACTCTATGTATGTATGCTAGTCTCTATTAGCAGATATGCTTTAAGTCATAGCACCATACTTCTTTGGGTAGGTCAATCACTCTCCCTCAACCATTTAAGATATCTTGGGCTTTGCCGATGGTAGTTGGGTCTTGCATCCCTTGGGACATTCCATGGCTGGGGTTTAGGTCACCGCTCTCTCACATCACTATTGGTCTAAGTAATGGCGCATTTCAAGGTAAAGCCTAGCCAAATGCAAGTCTTCTACTTAGTTATATGAACTTAGGTCCAGATACGTCCATTCCTCACCCTAGGCGATCCTTTCCAGTATCCTTCTCACTAGAGTCAACATAGTCCCGGACTACGGACTCATCAACCCTATTAGTCATCCACAAATAATAGACGGGAAGCTCTCATGTCCTCTCACGGGTTGGCTACCGATCTTAAGCACCCATGAGCCCAAGTCTACTATTTGCAACCCTACCAATAAATGGCCCCCACAATGTGATTCATGTCCTCTCACGGGTTGGTTACCGGTCTTGAGCGCCCACAAATCCCCATTGTTGCCACGGGTCATTCGGTCTCAATACCCTTCCGAATCGGGTCTGATATAACAGGGGATTCCTAGCCGAACACTATTAGACCAATCCTAGGTATGTCAACCAGTAGTTAGGGAAAGAGTCAAGGGGCACCATAGGAGAGTGTCTCATACCACCTCCACTAGTGTCCAAAGACAGAGATGCCAAAAGGGCATTCCCCATTCCACAACTACAACCTAGGCATTCACATCACATCATGATTCCATACATATCATATTCACATTCAAATCATAGTCCAAATCACATTCGCATAAATCAATAATCAATTCTAATATGTAAAGCACAATATGAACATTCTACTGTAGTTGCAGAAGTATCATGATGTAAAGGAAACCAAACAACAGTAGTTGAATCATGCATTCATGTCATAATACATAAAGGCATGCAATTAGGCATATTGTGAGTTGGAATACTCACCTCGAAATCCAAACTTATAGTCTTCAAATAAGAGATTAGAGAATAGATCCAAAATCACCTAAAAAAGCTTAACAAAACATGTATAGGTCATAAGAAGTAAATTCAAGAGATAGGAGTCGAAACAGAGAAAAATTGGAGTTACTGTCAGGCTTGGTCGATTGGTTGGTCTACTGGCCCAATCGACCACCCAATCGACCAGATGAACAGTGTTCGACAGCAAACACTAAGTCGGTCATAACTTCTTCGTTTGAAGTCCGATTGCTCCGAAATTCAAAGGGGAACTCCACATAAACATACTAAGACTACCTAGCATGGATTAGACACCATCCGTGGTAAAAAAAATCGTGACTTACTAATTTGGAAACATGACTTTCTAATTTGGTCAAAAACATGGTTTTCAATGAAAACAACCATGGATGCAAAGGAGGATTAAGGATTCACTCAAGAAGATCATTAGAAATAGATCATAGATAAATACTAACAAGAGAATGGATCTAACATGCTAGAGAATTAAGATTGAACATGCATTCATGAAGATATTAATGATCTCTTTTAGAAAATCAAATATGGAGACCGTAGCATCAATGGAATGAATGGAGATTCATTCAAAAGGAATAGAATATAGTAGATCAGCAATAGAAACGAATAAGAAACATGCCTAATAGTGATTCGAATAGAAAATTGCAGTAAGAGTAGATCATGTTATAAAAATCCAAATAAAAAACATGGCTTCAAGGAATGCATAAGAGTGATTGGGGATTCACTCTAAGTCAAGGATATCAAAGAATAGGTAATTACAGTAGTGTAATACCTTCCTCACAATCAAAACAATAAACTGAAATAGTAGGGAGAAGAGATTAGAGAAGATAGAGGTAGAATACTAACCTTGAAGATGAACAAGAGAGGAGGAACTTTAGATCTTGCAAGAGTTCTTCAAAATCACCAAGGAGAGGCTTTGAGAGAGGCTTCCCACATTCACAATAGGTTTTAGAAACAAAAGGGGCTAAGGAACACGAAGTCTACTTAAATAGAGCACTAAAAACCCTAAATAGGAGATTTTCCCGGATTCTGTCCCTGTTGGTCAATTGGCTGGTCGATTGGCCTAGTCTACCTAGTCTACCACCCAATTGACCAAGCATGTCAACAAGGCCAAATTGGGGATATCAAGGCCCAACCTCTTCCAAATCAAATGGGTTGTTCCCAACTCAACATATGGCTTTCCTAGCATAGAGAAATGCCTTCAAACCATGTCCAACTAGGCTTTAAGCCCATCAACCAAGATCTTAAACATCAAGGTGCAGTTCATCTCCAATTTAGACAAGTTTCCAAAAAGGGAACTCCATCATCAATCTCCATGGGTTTTGGGTCAAACACCATGTCTTCTATTGATATGGCCCACAAAGTCTCCTTCCTTCTCTTTGGATCTTCGGATCAACACTAAGGGAGAGGCCTGACCTGACTTCCTAAGACCTTCTAAACATATCCAAACTGAACTTTGAGTCCCACTTCAAGGTCAAACATCAAATAGGCTCTACTTCATCAAAAACAAATAGGGTGTCTAAGCTAGGGTTTGGGCTGGATTTCACAATTGTTCCTCTTCATTCCATATTGCACCACACTTCATCGCCTCCTTCTAAATAATCAAGTTCACAGCTTATAATGCTCGTGGACTTAACGATTCGGGGGAGAAAAAAAGGAGGGTTGTGTTAGATTGGGTTTCTTCTAATAAACTCTCTTTCTTTGGTTTAATGGAGACTCATGTTAAGAGGCATAATATCATTGTTGCTTCGCACTAGTTCACAAATAAGTGGAGGTGTATGGGAAACTGTGACTGTTGTGACACAGGGAGAATCTAGATTACTTGGAATCCAGATGTAGTTGATAGCCAGGTAATGTACTCCCCCCCCCCCCCCCGCCCCCCATGAGTATTGAAATGTCTTTGTCTGCAGAACTTTAGATAGTATCTTGGTGACTTTTATCTATGGTGTGAACTTTCACAATAAAGTGGAGATTCTATGGAGCAATCATGCCCTTCATTTTCATTCTCTTCTCCTGTGGGCCCTTCTAGGTGACTTTAACGCTTTTAAGCACCCAAGTGAGAAGCAAGGAGGTGGGTTTCATATTAGAAGGAAATACAAGCCAATGCGTGATTGCATCATGGACTGTGGGTTTCTCAAGCTCTCATGAATGGGAAATCATCTAACTTGAAACAATTTTGGAACAAATGATGGGCACATTACGTCTAAAATTGGTCGCGTCCTCGTCAATGAAGGATGGCTTGATACTTTCAATTCATCTCATGCTATGTTCCAAAACAGAGGCGTGTCTGATCACTGTTCAATGGTAGTCTCCCTTGATCCCAAACTATTGTCAGAGGTAAACAATTCCATTTCTTTTCACATTGGGCTAACATTCTTTCTTCTTTCTTTCTTTCTTTTTTTTTTTTTCCTTTTCCTTTAGTGCATAGTGTTTGATCCTAACTAGTGAGGAGATCTCTTCTTTTTTATATAATGGCTCACCCGCATTTACTTAAAAAGGAACTCAAGCAGTGGTGCAAATCTATTTTTAGTAACCCCGACCTTGGAATCCAACTGGTGAAGTGGTGCTTTACATTACTCAAGACCTTGTGTAGATAGACTCCTCTAATGATGATTTGGTTACCTGAGAAGTGATGGAAGATGAGCACCCTTCGAGGTCTTCTCTGAGCTAGAGAGTCCAAGGCGAGAAAGAAAGCTCATGCTAAATGGCTCAAAGAAGGAGATGGTAACTCAAGTTTCTTTCATAGATCTATCAAGGTCAAGAGGGCTAAGAATTGGGTTTTGACCAGCTAAACTTTGAATGAGTATTGGATCATGGATGAAGACATGATTCATCATGAAGCCTTCAATGGTCCTTCCCAACTCATTTGCACTAGACTCGATGTCACAAGCACAGTTTTCACAGGCTTGGTGGGGCCCACATTACAGACATCCAACCAGGGCATGTGACAATTCTTCTCAGTATCAACATGTTTATTGCCACTAAAAACAATGCTAAACTAAACATTTCCAAGGACAAAAATAGATAACCTGTTTGACAATTTGACTCATAAACATATGTATATATTCCAAAGTCCTATTATGTTTACATTTGAGTTTTCAACAGTATCTAGTTAAGTACATACAATATCAAAAGAAATATATACATTCACAATCCAATTAAGCAAACATCAGTTGCAACAAAAAGAAAAAAGGTTTTCCATCTTCTACTTTAAAGGCGTTGTTGGGTGGTAGCACCCTTGCCCTTGTCATGCATCTGGTGTGAAATCCAGCCTTATCCTAACCCTGACCTTGACCCGGAAACCTTGTTGTTTGTAGGTCCAATGACCCAGAGTAAAGGAAGAAGTCAACTGTGGGCTATCTCAATGGAAGATATGAAGTTTAACCTTGAACCCATGGATGTTGATGTTGGTATTCCAATTATGGAAACTTGCTCAGAACTAAAAAGGAAACTACACCTGATTGAAGATGAGATTAGTTGAAAGACTTGGAGTATTATTTGACTTGGTTCGAAGGCATTTCTACACCCTAGGTAAGTCATTTGAGGTGTGTGTTGAAGCTCTTTAGGTTTGGTGTTCATTTGATCCTCCAAATCCCAACTTTGACCATGCTATCACGCTTGGTCAATTGGGCCAATCGACCAACCAATCAACCAATGAGATCTGTTTTGACTGTTTAGGTCTTGGTTGCTCTATTTAAGTCCATCCTTGAGGTTATTTCATCTCCTCTACCTCCTAAACCTCTGGAATTGAGTCGAGCTCCATCCCAATCAATTTCTTTGCACCCTAGGTTGGATTCTTGGAAGAACTCTTACATTTCTCTTCTTCTTGCATCAAAAGGTATGTCTACACTCTCTTCTTCTTCCCCATCTCTGTTTTTCTTTTCTTTTTGGACTGAGACAGTAGAGTAGATGCTCCATCCTCTGTTGCAACCATCTCTCCACTCATCTCTCATGGTTTCCTAAGGATTAATGGCTAATATAATGATCTTAATCATGATCACTGCAAGCTTTTGAAGGAACCATGATCTTCTCTTTGATCTTCTTCTTTGATTCATCTTCTGATTCGAATTCTTATATTCTTAGATCTGTTTTCTTGACTAGATTAGTGTACAATCTCTATGTTTTCTTTACTAGATTAGTAATCTATCAATCTCTGGTTTTCCCTTCATGATCATACCATGCTTTCTTCAAAAACCCTGACTGTTACTTTTATGGTAAGTTTTGTTTCCTTATTTGTATCTTTAGGTTTTGATCAATGATAGTGTTAGACTTGTTCTTTAGTACTAGTACACTGTCATTGTAATTCCCTTTTTGTATGGTGGTGTTTCGGATCACAAAATTTTGTTTTTGGATCAGAAACCTCTTTTTGTCTGTTACTAACTCAGTTGGTTGACTGATTGGTCAACTGGGTCAAGAGACCAATCAATCGACCAATGAAGACAGTAGCTCTGTTCTTGGTCCGTTCTGATTTGTTTGATCTTCTGCCTTTTAGACTTCTTTCCTAATAAGGTATGTATACTTGTTTAGGATCTTCTTGCCAAGTTTAGAAAGATTCTCCTTGATCCTTGGAATTCTCTTCAAAGTATATAAGGTAAGGATGGTTACTTCTATAATTACATAGATTGTGTCTTAGTTTCTATATTAGAATCATTCGGATTTGTTACCATAAATAGATTCTTTTATGGATACACTACTGATACACTTCAATTACAGTAGCATTACTTACTTGCATTCTTTAGTTTATGAATGTCTTTTTTTGTCAATTGTATATGAGATGGATCATGTTATTGTATACTTTCTATATGAGGAATTACTAGAATTGTGTATGATATGATTGACTGGTGATTGTAACTAATTAGGTATGGTTCGGGATGGAGAGGTGTCCTTTTGACACTTCTGTCCTTGGACATCAACGGAAATATTATGGGATGTTTTCGGGGGTGCCCATTGACACCTTCCTGAATTGTTGGTTGTCATACCTAGGGTTGTCTAGCAATGTTTGGCTAGGATGTCCCCGTTGTATCAGACCCTAATCGGAAGGGTATTGAGACCAAACGACCCGTGGTAGCGATGGGGATTCATGAGCACTCAAGACCGGTAACCAACCCGTGAGAGGACAGGAATCACATTGTGGGGGCCATTTATTGGTAGGGTTGCAAATGGCTAGACTTGGGCTCACGGGCGCTCAAGACCAGTAACCAACCCGTGAGAGGATGTGAGAGCTTCTCGTTTACCATTTGTGGATGACCAATAGTGTGAAATCCAGCCCAAACATAGCCAAGACACCCTATATGTTTTGGGATAAAGAAAGGCTTGTTTAATGTTAGACCTTGAAGTTGGACCTTGATCTCAATGTTGCTATCTTTGAAAGCCTTAGGAGGTCATGTTTGACCTTTTCCTTAGGGTACATCCAATGTCCCAAGGTGAAGGAAGAAGTCCTTGTGGGCCCTCTTTATGGAAGACATGGTGTTGGACCCGAAACCCATGGATTTTGAGGATAGTGCTCCATACTTGGAAGCATTGTCAGTGGCTGTTAAGAAACTGCGCAGCGAAGAGGGGTGAATTATTTGAGGTACCTATTGAACTCATGTGCTTAATCCGAAGGTATTTCCCGAAACTAGACTTCTTGATTGACTTGTAGAAGAAAACCCCACTCAATTTGACCCTGTATAGCCCTCCGAATCCCTGTCCGAAGTTGCTAAACTATTTCTGATTTTTCTGCTGAACTGTCTTTGGTCGATCCTCCTTTCTATGCCATTGACCAAGAGCATCGACCAAAGCTTCCAAGACTAGAGTTAATGATTCCTTTGGAATATTCCCTACCCTATTTATGCTAGCCTCGTGTTTTGAGCCCTATTCTAATCATTACCACACCTGAGAACGTGGAGAAGGTTCCCCAAAGCTCCTCCTTGACATTGGTGAAGAAGATTCCACCCAAATCATTGTCAATCATTGTTCTTTGTCTCCATCACCAACTACAAGGTATGATTCATCACTCTCACTCTCTATTCTATTCTTTTCTATTCCTTTTCTTGCTGTTGAAACCTTGCAACTATCACTCCAAGTGTTCACTCTTGCTTAACCTATGATCCTCTCCCATGTCCATTGATGCTATGCTCTCATCTCAAGCCTTGCATATGCATTCCTTTGATTCTCTTCTTAACTTCATACATTCTTATCCTAAACTGAGGTATATAGTGTGCTATGTCTATGTTTATTACTAGCATATGATTCTAACCAAATTCCTATAAGTTCCCCTAGCTAATTCATGCATTTCCAATGCAAATGCATTTGATTTCAATCCATGCTATGATTCTTGTGTATAGAACTTAGTAGTCCAATTTGGGTCTTTCTATTTAGACCTTTAGATTATTCTAATTCCTTGATTAGTAGTGTTCTTATACCATTATTGAGCATCCCTCCAAGTTTCGGATCGATCCGAGCCCCAGAAGACCGATTTTGGACCAAAATCCCAAAATCCTCTATGCAGCCCCGAGACTGTCTTGGTCGATGCCATCGACCAAGGAGCATCGACCAAACATGTTGTTGACTGCAACTTCACCCCATTTTGACCCGTTCGACCTCTGATTTTCCCGATTTCTTCTCTAATCTTTCATTTATGTTTGTTTAGGGTCTTAACACTATTTTTGGATCATTCTTTTGTGACCCTTGGATCATCATCAACTCAATTTAAGGTAAGGATGGTTATCGCCATAAATACATAGGCTATGTGCTTATGCCTTGATATTCATAACTTAGTGAACATAGTCTCTTTATTACTTTTGAATGTCATAGGACTATTATACATGCTTTAGAACAGTAGTATTGTGTTTTCATATATTCTTGTTTTAATGATCAGTTATTTTGTTACTTATATATATGATGAATCATTTCGATGTTATGATTTAACTTCTATCATGATGATGTATCAAAGGTATGTGATATGATGGAATTGAGCATGTAATTGTTTAGGTATAACTTGGGATTGGGGAGTGTCCTATTGACGCTTCTGTCCTTGGGTATTGGAGGGAATAGTATGGGATGTTCTCCGAAGGTGCCCATCGACACTTTCCCGGGTTATTGGATGACATACATAGGATTGCTAGTTGTGTGGCTAGGATATCCTTGTCGTGTCAGACCCGAATCGGAAAGGCATTGAGACCGAGTGACCCGCGGTAGTGTATGCTTTGATGGACGCTCAAGACCGGTAACCAATCTGTGAGAGGACATAAACCATGCTACAGATACCCGAAAAGGGCCATTTATTGGTAGGGTTGCAAATAGCTAGACTTGGGCTCACTGGCACTCGAAGATCAATGAGTCATATCCATGAGAGGACGTGAGAGCTTCCCGTCTACTATTTGTGGATGACCAATAGGGTTGGTGAGTCCGGTGGGTAATATCTGTGACTCTAGTGTGAAGGATACCGGAAAGGATCCCGGGATGGGAGGAATGGAAGTATCCGGATCTGACTTGATACGACTGAGTAAAGGACTTGCATTGGGCTAGGCTTTACCTTGACATGCACCAATACTTAGACCAAATGGTGATGTGAGAGAGCCATGACCGAAACCCCAGCCATGGACTGTTCGAGAGGGATGCAGGACCCAATTCCCCCCGGTATTGTGTGACTGAGACTTACCTAAAGAAGTATGGTGCTATGACTTAAAGCATGTCTACTATAGAGACCGGCATTCATAGAGTTAGAATCATACTTGCATCATGTGTTTCATATCATATTGCATCATGTTATGATTTGTACTTATACGGTTATGAATTATGGAATAACTGCCTTGCTGAGTTCTGTTGAACTCATTCCTTTTGCGCAAATGTTTGTTAGATTATCCCGCAAGTGTTGAAGACTCCGATGGCACGACCTATGAGATGGACTATGATTCCACATACTACCCTCCGGGTGGTAGCTACCATGAAGATCAGGGTTATGGTGCCGAGGAAGATTACACTGCGTACCAGGGTTAGCCCCACAGTGGTGAGGGAGCGGCCATGTTGGGCTTTCTTCGCCATACTTACGAGGATGTACTGATTAAGATAGAGGAAACCCTTGCTTAGTACCCCACCCCCTGGATTTTGTTAAACACTGGGATATGTAATTAACTTTCACTGAGTTACTCTTTAGATGTTGGATTGTAACTTAACTTGATTTCTTACTACTTTTCCGCTACCACTGAGAGAGTGACTTCCGCTCATTCTCTTTCTTATGATCATACTTATACGCTTGGTATCATTTATTTCCGCACTCTGATTATCTATTCATATTTTATTCATGATATCTATTATTTATTGCTTTTACCTTGATTATCATTGTTCATGATTGTATTATCGCGTATATGGAAGGCATGGTCCCTTGATGCTTGATCCTTGGACTGTGGATCACATACCCGGGTATGCCAGGTAGGGTACTGGCTGAGTGGATGTGACAAATAGGTTTGATGAGTCCGTAGTCTGGGACTATGAGGACTCTAGTGTGAAGGATAGCGAAAAGGATCCCGAGAGGGGAGGAATGGACGTATCTAGATCTGACTTGATATAACTAAGTAGAAGACTTGCATTTGGCTAGGCTTAACCTTAACATGCGCCAGTACTTAGACCAATGATGATGTGAGAGAGCGGTGACCTATACCCCCAGCCATGGATTGTCCCGAGGGACGGAGGACCCACTACCAACTGGCGTTGTAAGATGAGACCTTCCTAAAGAAGTATGGTGCTATGACTTAAAGCATGTCTGCCAATAGAGACTAGCATCCTTAGAGTTAGATTCATGCTTACATTGTCTGTCTCGTGTCATATTGCATTATGCTTTGCTTTATATTCATGCCATTTATGTTATTGTGGATTTAACCTGCATCTTTCGAAACTCACTCCTTTTGTACCATATCTCTTGTTAGACTTCTCTACATGTTTGGAATACTATGACGGTATGTACGAGGAAGCGCAGGGTGAAGAGGCATATTTCCCGCAAGGTGATAGCTGTTATGATGATTACTGTGAAGATCCCTTGAGTGATCATGCTTCGTACCATGATTAGTCCATCTGTGGAGTGGAAGCATCCTTGCCTTATCTTAGAAGTTTACACTTACAAGGATGTTCTTTACAAAGTTGAAAACAATTTAGTTACTTCAGTTACTTCTTTTTGGGATTAGTTGTAATCTCTTTTCTTTCCATTTTGAGCTACTTTTCCGTTCTTTTGGTAGAGTGAGTTTCCGCCTCACTTACTCCTTGACTTGACATTATCTATTATCTTTTCGCACTCTGATGATTTATGATCTTTTCCTTCCTTATTTGGATCTCTCATTTATATTGGCACATTGATTATTTATGTTGATGATTATGTTATTGCTTATGTGGGAGGATGATTTCCTCGATACTTGTTCCTTGGGACTGTGGATCACACACCTGGGTATGCCAGTTACGGTACCAGCTGGGGGGATATGACATCTGGTGTCACATCCACCCAGCCGGTACCCTATCTGGCATACCCGGGAATGTGATCCACAATCCAAGGATCAAGAATCGAGGGACCATGCCTCCCACATACGCGATAACACAATCATGAACAATAAAAATCAAGGTAAAAGCAACTAATAATAGATATCATGAATAAGATAAGATTCAATTAGTCAGAGTGCGGAAATAGATAATATCAATGTATAAGTGTCATAAGGATGAGAGAATAAGTGGAAATCACTCTCTCAAAACAGCGGAAATGTAGTAATAATCAAGTAAATTACAATCCCATGTTTCAAAAGATAATCCAAAGAAAGTTAATTACATAACCAGTTGTTCCATAATAAACTAGGGAAATGGGGCACTAGACTAGGGTTTCTTCTATCCTAATGATCGTCTCCTCATAGGTGTGGATGAAGAAAGCCCAGCTCTGCCGCTCCCGCACTATCGTGGGGCTAACCCTGGTACGAAGAGTAATCCTCTTCGACACCAAAACTCTGATCTTCACTGAAGCTACCACCCGGAGGGTAGTATGCGGGATCAAAGTCCATCTCGAAGAAGGTGCCATCAGAGTCTTCGGTACCTGCAGGATAATCTAACAATAGTTGCACAAGGAATGAGTTCAAATAACTTAGCAAGGTAGTTATTCCATAATTTAAAATCATACATATACAAAACATAACATAATGCAATGTGATATGAAACATATGATGCAAATATGATTCTAACTCTATGAATGCTAGTCTCTATGGTAGACATGCTTTAAGTCATAGCACCATATTTCTTTGGGTTGTCAGTCACTCTCCCTCAACCCATTTCGTATCTTGGGAATGTCGTGGTAATTGGGAAAAGTCCTCTCAAACCGTGGTAGGGGAATCGGTCACCGCTCTCTCACATCACTGTTTGGTATAAGTAATGGCGCATGTCACAGTAAAGCCTAGCCCAATGCAAGTCATCTACTCAGTCATATCTCCAGATACGTCCATTCCTCGCCCCTGGCGATCCTTTCCGGTATCCTTCACACTAGAGTCAGCGTAATCCCAGATTACGGACTCATCAACCCTATTGGTCATCCACAAATAGTAAACGGGAAGCTCTCACGTCCTCTTACGGATTGGTTACTGGTCTTGAGCGCCCATGAGCCCAAGTCTAGCTATTTGCAACCCTACCAATAAATGGCCCCTTTCGGGTATCCGTAGCATGGTTTATGTCCCCTCCCGGGTTGGTTACCGGTCTTGAGAGCCCATCAAACCATACACTACCACGGGTCGTTCGGTCTCAATGCCCTTCCGATTCGGGTCTGACACGACAAGGACAAATTCTAGCCACACAACTAGACCATCCTATGTATGTCATCCAATAACCCAGAAAAGTGTCGATAGGCACCTTCGGAGAACATCCCATACTATTCCCTCCGATGCCCATGGACAGAAGCGTTAATAGGACACTCCCCAATCCCAAGTTATACTTAAGCAATCAGATATTCAAGTTCATCATTTCTCATGCATTCAATACAATCTTCATGATAAAAGTTAAATCATAATATTGAAATAGTCCATCATGAACACAAGTAACAAGAATAATAAATTATTATGACAAGAGTATATGAATCGTAATACTATTGTCCTAAAACATGTATAACAGTCCTATAATAATTTAAAAGCAATTAAGAGACTATGTTCTTTAAGTATAAGCACAAATCATAAGTTTATGGCCTATATGTTTATGGAGATAACCATCCTTACCTTAGGTTGAGTTGATGATGAATTGAGAATTACCAAGAAATGGTTCAAAAGAAATGTTAAGACCCTAAACAAACATCAATAATAAGTTAGAGAAGATATCGGGAAGATCGGATATTAAACAGGTCAAAACTGGCTAAGGTTGCTATCAGCAACAACTTTGGTCGATGGTCTTTGGTCAATGGCATCGACCAAAGAGGATCGACAAAAATATTTTCGAGACAGAAAAGTGGATTTTGGGGGTTTTGATCCGAAATTGGTTTTCCGGGGTTTGGATCAATCCGGAACTCGGAGGAATGCTTAAGAACAGTATGAGGACACTACATTCAAGGAATTAACATAATCCAATGGTGTAAATGGAAAGCCCCAAATTGAGCTACTAAGTTCAAGAGACAAGCATCATAGCATGAATTGAAATTGATTGCATTGACATTGAAAAGGCATGCATTAGCTAAGGGAACTTATAGAAATTTGATTAGAAACATATGCTAGTGATAAACATGTACATAGCATATTATACACCTCAGTTTTGTACAAGATGGCATGATGTTAAGAAGAAAATCAAAGAATGTATATGCTAGGCTTGAAATGGGGGCATAGTATCAATAGATAGTAAAGAGGATCATAGGTTAAGCAAGAGTGGACACTTGGAGTGATGGTTGCAAGGTTGCAGCACCATCTCCAAGGTCTCAACAGCAAGAGAGGGATAGAAAAGAATAGAAAAAGATAGAATAGAGAGTGGAATGATGAATCATACCTTGTAGTTGTAGATGGAGACAAGAAACAATGATTAACAATGAGTTTTGGTGGAGTATCATTCACAAATGCCTAGGAGTTGGTTTGGGAAGCTCCCCCCACGTTCTCAGGAGTGAAAATGATTGCAATAGGGTTCAAAACACGAGGCTAGTATAAATAGAATAGGAATATTCCAAAGAATCATCAACTTGGCTGACTGGGAAATTTTGGTCAATGGTCCTTGGTAGATGGCATCAACCAAAGAGGATCGACAAAAATATAAATCAACAGAAAAGTCAGGTTTAGTTCAGCAACTTTTCACAGGGTTTTGAAGGGCTATACAAGGTCAAATTGAGTGGGGTTTTCTTCTACAATTCAATCAAGAAGTCTAGTTTCGGGGAATACCTTCGGATTGTGCACGGGAGGTCATTAGGTACTTCACCTAAATCATTCTTCTTCGATGTGCAGACTTTCATTAAACACCGACAATGTACTTAAGTAAGGGGTATCATCGTCAATGTCTATGGGCTCAGTCTCCGACTCATAATTATCAATCAAAAGGGTCCATAAGTCTCTTCTACCACCGCTTCGGGTCTTTGGACCTAAAAACAACAGTGGATACAGGTTAGGGTCAGGGTTAGATTAGGGTTGGATATTACATACTCCCCCCCCCCCTTAAAAGAAATTTCGTACTCGAAATTGAAAGCGTACCTGTGCTTCCAAAAAGATGAGGAAACTTCTCCTTCATGTATTCTTCCTTCTCCCATGAAGCTTCTTCAGGGGTATGGTTCTTCCATCGAATCTTCACCAAAGGGATGGTGCGATTCCGCAACTGCTTGTCCTTTTTGTCTAGGATCTCGGCTGGTCCTTCATCGTAGGAAAGATCGGCACTAAGTCCTTCGGGTGCTTGCTGTAGTATGTGTTCCGGGTTCTCTATGTACTTTTGGAGCATCGAAACATGAAACACATTGTGAACTCCAGCAAGAGATGGGGGCAAGTCCAAGCGGTATGGTACAGGTCCAACCTTCTCCAAAATCTCAAAAGGTCCAATGAAGCGAGGGCTAAGCTTTCCTTTCACATTGAATCTTGTCACCCCTTTCATAGGTGACACTTTGAGGAAAACCTTCTCTCCAATTGGAAATTCTTAGTCGGTTCTTCTCTTGTTGACATAAGATTTCTGTCTAGATTGGGCAGACTTGATCCTTTCTCTAATCATGTCAACCATATCACTTGAAGCTTCAATTATCTCTGGACCCAAGACTTTTCTTTCACCTGTCTCAGTCCAATACAAAGGCGTCCTACAAGTGTTACCATACAAAGCTTTAAACGGAGCCATGCATATTGTTGCTTGATAACTGTTGTTATAAGCAAACTCAACTAAAGCTAAGTGTTCATCCCAATTTCCATCCATGTCCACCACACAAGATCTAAGCATGTCTTCCAATATATGAATTGTCCACTCAGATTGCCCATCAGACTGTGGATGATGAGCTGTACTCAGATTTAATTGGGTTCCCAAGGCTTTCTGCAAACCATTCCAAAACCTTGAGGTGAACCTAGGATCACAATCAGAAACAATACTCACAGGCACTCCGTGTAGACGAACTACATTGTCCACATAAAGCCTAGCTAGCTTATCGAATGTGTAAGTGATCTTCATAGGAATAAAATAGGCTGATTTGGTCAACCTATCAACGATCACCCACACGGTGTCATTTCCCTTACATGTCCGAGGCAAGCTAGTCACGAAGTCCATTGAGATATCTTCCCACTTCCAACTAGGAATAGGAAGGGGCTGAAGCAATCCAGACGGAGGTTGACGAACGGCTTTCATACGTTGACAAGTCTCACACTTGGCAACAAAATCTTCAACGTCAGCTTTCAAACCATTCCACCAAAAATGTTCCCTTAAGTCCTTGTACATTTTGGTACTTCCAGGGTGTATTGTAAAGATGGACTGGTGTGCTTCTTTCAATATTTCCTTCTTGATTTCATCAACAGCAGGCACACAGAGTCTACCTCTAAACAATAAGGTACCATCCATAGATGTACTCAAAGCAGGGTCCATTTCTGAATTTAAGGCAATCTTCTCAATCTTATCTTTCAACTCTAGATCAGAACTTTGCAAAGCAACAATCTTATCTCTAAGGGAGGATCTTGCAGTCATGGCATAAAAAATACAATCCGAACCCTTAGGGACCACTTCCAAACCAAATCTTTCCATCGAGGACAACAAAGGCCGACTCAAAACATTCAAGTCCAATTATTTTCTTTGGCTTTTCCTACTAAGAGCATCCGCAACTACATTTGCTTTACCTGGGTGATACTGGATGTCACAATCATAGTCAGAAACCAATTCCAACCATCTTCTTTGTCTCATGTTCAGCTCCTTCTGGGTGAAGAAGTATTTCAAACTCTTATGATCCCTAAAGATGGTGATCTTCTCACCGTACAGGTAATGTCTCCAAATATTCTAAGAAAAGACAACGGCAGCAAGCTCTAAGTCATGAGTGGGGTAGTTCCGCTCATAATCCTTCAATTTCCGAGAGGCATAAGCCACTACCTTACCATGTTGCATCAACACGCAACCCAAACCGATTTTGGAAGCATCAGTGTAGACTGTCAATCCATCGGAACTATCAGGTATAGTCAAAACTGGAGCGCTTGTCAATCTAACTTTCAGCTCTTCGAAATTCTTCTCGCAAGTATCGGTCCACACAAACTTCTCTTCTTTTCTAGTTAACTTAGTCATAGGAGCAGCCAACCTAGAAAAGTTTTTTCAATAAATCTCCTATAGTATCCCGCCAATCCAAGGAAACTTCTTATCTCAGTCACGGTCTTCGGTCTTTCCCAATCGGCAACTATTTGCACCTTCTCAGGATCCACACGAATACCTTCAGCTGAAACAACACGGCCGAGGAATACTACCCTTGAGAGACAAAAGTCACACTTGCTAAACTTAGAATAGAGTTTCTTTTCTCTCAACCTTTGCAATGTGAAGTTCAGGTGCTCCACATGCTCTTCCTCATTCTTTGAGTAAATAAAGATGTCATCAATGAAAACGATTACAAACTTATCGAGCACATCATGAAATACTCGGTTCATGAGGTCCATGAACACGGCAGGGGCATTAGTTAAGCCGAAAGGCATCACTCTAAATTCATAATGTCCATACCTTGTTCTAAACGCCGTCTTAAAGATGTCACTTGACTTCACATTCAACTGATTATATCCCGATCTCAAATCAATCTTCGAGAAAACAGCCGCGCCTTTCAGCTGATCAAAAAAGATCATCAATCCGGGGCAGTGGGTATCTATTCTTGATCGTCAGGTTGTTCAATTCCGGGTAGTCAATGCACAGACGCATACTACCGTCCTTCTTCTTTACAAACAAGACTGGAGCTCCCCAAGGCGATACACTTGGCTGCACGAAACCTCTCTCTAAGAGTTCATTCAATTGTGTTTGCAACTCTTCAAGTTCGGTAGGTGCCATTCTGTAAGGGGCCTTAGATACAGGAGCCGCTCCAGGAGTTAAGTCTATGGAGAACTCAACTTCCCTATCAAGAGGCAATCCTGACAGGTCATCCAGAAAAACATCAGCAAACTCACCAGCAACTCTGACTTCTTCAAGTCTCTTCCTCTCTTTGACCTTGCTTCCAGGCGAAGCACTTTCCACTAAAGCATGGACTTGCATTAAAGCAGTCAAAGTCTTCTTGCTAATTCTTCCCTTCTCTCCTTGAAACTCGAAGACTGAATTCTCTTCCACACGAAACTGGATCTTCTTCGAATAGCATAAGATCACGGCATTGTAGAAGGTCAACCAATCGATTCCCAGGATTACATCAAAATCTCTCATGTCAAACAATACAAGATTTGCCTTCAGATTCCTTCCACAAATTAAAACAGGACAATCTTCTAACACTTTATCTAGTTTAACAGCAGATGCAACAGGGTACTAATAGACAAATAACTAGATAAACACCGAGGTGTCAGGTTAGTCTTCAAAGCAAAAGTAGATGACATGAATGAGTGGGATGCACCCGTATCAAATAATACAAATGCGGGAAAAGAAGCAACTAACAGAGTACCTGTGACAACATCGTGGCATGGATCCTGCTCAGCACCAGATATGCTAAATACTCTGCCAGAGGGAGGGGCAGAGGCAGGAACAGGAGTACTCTTCACGACAGGAGCATAAGGTTGGGCTGATTTCTATGGGCAGAAGCAGGCATAATGGCTGCTTGCTTGCAGAGGAAGCAAATGGAATCTCTCGGTCCAACAGGAGCTACAACAGGGGGAGGCCTCTGAAATGCTAGCCTAGGATTCACCATCCCAGGTCTAGGAGGATGTGTAGCTCCCAGAGGTCTGACTCCACTGGGCTGACCATGATGGCTCACAGGAAAAGAATTAGAATTCTGACCAAAATTCCTTGGCTGAAAGGCAGGAGCAGGGTAAGGAGCAGGTCTAGCAAAACGCCGATCGGTGCGGTCTACAAAGCTAGGGGGCCTAGATTGCCAGGGTCTTTGAACTCGAGCATTTTTCTTTTAATTTTCTTCAAGCTTCTTCGAGTTTTGGACCACCTAAGCATATCCTTCAAGAGGCAAGATAGTGAGGTATGCCTTGATAGAAGGCCGCAAACCCTTGAAAAACTTTTTCGCCTTGGCATCATCGGACTTGATGGATTCGGGGGCGAAGAAGAAAAGTTCTTCAAATTTTTGCTGATACTCAAGCACAGACAAGGTACCCTGCACCAAGGCCATGAAGTTGGCCTCCTTGGCATCCTTTACGGCTTCCGGAAAGTAGTTCTTGCAAAATGCTTCTTTAAACTTCTCCCAGGAGACAACACCAGCATTTAGATTCTCAAGGATAGGCCTAGTGGAAGCCCACCATGCATCAGCTTCATGCTGAAGCTTCTGCTCGACAAACAACACTTTTTGAGCATCAGAACATTGCAAATGTCTGAAGGCTTTCTCCAATTCTCGAAGCCACTTTTTTGGAAAGAGAGTGTCCTTTGTTACTCCAGTAAAAGAAGGTACTTGTAACTTAAGGAAACTTTCCATCAAACGGGTGTGGGGTGTCCCGATGAATCTTTCCACAAGAGGGCTGCGGCATTTGAAGTTCCAACTCCGGCACGGTTCTCATTACGAAGGGTAGCAAAACCAGCCATCATCTGGTTAAATTGGGCAGCCTGCTGTTGCATCATGTTGGTCATCACGCTAGCGATATCTCTAAAACTTCCGATATCGGGGGCACCAAGAATGCCATTCGTGGTGTGGCTATCTTCCTGTGTCTGCTGGTCAGAGCCCCCAGCAGGTGTTTCCTCATTTCCGACGCTACTGGATCCAACGAAATTATTTCTAAGCAGGACCATTCTGCAGGAATCAAAGATAATGACACCAAAATTCAAATCTGTCAAAAACAACTTGATCAATGATTAGGATACTCAAATCATGGTTAGAATTATCAATATAGCAATCAAATAAATCAACATTGGTCAAAATCCAAAGGAATCAATTCAAAAATCAAAAATTCCCAAAAACAGCCCAAGGCAGCAAAATGACCAACTTTGGTCGATGCTCCTTGGTCGATGGCATCGACCAAAATATGTCTACGAGAAAAATCAGATTAAAGGGCCCACTTCTCATTTCATTTTCATTTCTCACTCAACCATTTCGAGTTTGGCTCTGGGGAAAGCGATTTTCTAGGGTTCTTAAAGGTTCTAGGACTTGATTCAAGGCTTCAACCACACTTGCAAGTCTCTCTTGATCATCAACACAAGTAAGTTCTCTTTCTTTTTTCTCTTTTATTGAAAACTTCATTTACCATTGATGTGTTTTTCATTAAAACTGAATAATGCTTGTTGTTAATGGTTAGAATCATGCATATAGGTGTTTAGAAACATGTTTCCATAAATTTTCAAGCAAGACTAAGCTTCAAACACAAGATTGCACACACTTTGGTTATAAAATCACTATTCATTTCACAAAAATCCAACTTTACAAAAACTTGTCTCATTTTCAAACCAAAATGAATTTTAACATGAAACAAATTTCTACATGACTGATTCACTATGGGGAAGATGTTCCCACTTTCCATTCGGTCAAATTCCAATTTATCAAAAATCACAAATGCAAGCCAAAAGAGAGATTTTCTCTCTCCTACTTGCTGAATTTTCACCTTGAAGATGTCAAAAAGAAGAATTTTCACCAAACGAAGTATTCCAGCATGTTTGTACAGGTCTTATGCACATCTTAGAATAATCAAATCGAAATTTTACCAAGATCAAAATTTTCCAAAAATTTACGAAAATGCCCTTCATTTAACAATTATACACTGGGACTAATCCAAATGAATTTCTTTCTTTGTTTCAACAAATTCACCTTGCCTAGAGGAGGGCGACGGGTGGATAGAGGTCGAGGACACGTTCCCCGGTCAGAGATTACGGACGAGGAGCATTTCACTACTATGGCTGAGTTTCTACATGAGTACTACTTTCATGACATATCGATCGAGCATGGACGGTTGGTTGTCGTGGATGAGTTAGAGACATTTCACATCCGAGAGAGACTGGAGGCTATGGATTGGCTTCATTTTGACACCATAGCATATCCGGTCTATCTAGATCTTGTCAGGTACTTTTATAGTAACCTGACTTACCGCATCAAGGATGATCCATGGAATGGTTCTAGGATAGTCATGGACTCTATGGTCGGAGGTAGGGAGATCAGTTTCACTACTAGGACACTGGCTCTCATCTTAGATGTCCCAATTGTACGAGATTCCCGTTGGTGGATTCCCGCCGGTACATACATCACTGAGGCTCTTCTTCCATACGAGGCATACGAGGTATGCATGACTCTATGGGATGACATTAATTTCTATATGCCCCGGAGTGGTACCGTGATGCGTCCTTCAGCTCGGGTTATCGCTCGCATCGTCGGGAGAAACATCCTTCCGAAGGCAGGGCACCACAGCAAGGTGTCGGCGGTGGAGGCATTGGTTACCTACAGCATGTACACTGGAGTGCAGATTGACTTAGCATACATCATGTAGAATGTCATGATTGATTGGATTGAGTTCCCTAGGGATAGGAACTTGGCTTTTGGTCGACTTTTGACTCGTATTTTTGAGTACTTTGATTTGGACTTGGAGGATACACCAATGATTCAGGGTCGAGACATAGGTGAGGACATCGGTTCATGGTTGATTAGGAAGATGGGGCTCCACGATGCCGCGAGATCAAAGGATGAGGATGACATCGATGATGCATCGGGGATGAAGACTCCAGAGGATGAGGGTAATGACGACGATGATGGTGATGATAGTGGTGATGAGGACGACGATGAGCATGGGGAGGATGATGATCAGAGTCATGATGAGGTTCCGAGACATGAGGAGATTCCTACTCCACAATTCTTTGAGGTCAGAGGTCCATCTCACACGACTTCTGAGGCTCTAGGTGTGGCTTCTCATCAGTCATCGATTCATTCCATACTTGAGAGGATCGAGGCTCGTCAGGAGGCTATAGAGGCTGGACAGAGGAGGATGGAGTTACACATGTGCACACTAGGTGAGAGGTTTGCACGACTGGAGGAGGAGTTCAGATCTTAGGAGGGATCAGACAAATCATCGGAGTCGATCACCTATATAGATAGTACTAGGAGTTACCTTTTATGTTTTCTTGGATGTATTTCTTTTCAGACTTGTAAAACTCTCTTATGTGATTGATGAAGTTCAATTATTTCATTTGTATTATTGTGTCTTATTCATGAATCAATTTGTGCTTCATTAATTTGGTTTCTAATCCAAGTTATCTATTATTCACCTCTAAGAGCACTTGAGTCACTTTTGGATCTGTGACCCGGAATGTTCCGTCATCGTTTATGTGGTCGGGGTTCCACTTGATCTTGGGCTCTGATACCAATCTGTCACATCCACCCAGCCAGTACCCTATCTGGCATACCCGGGAATGTGATCCACAGTACAAGGATCAAGAATCGAGGGACCATGCCTCCCACATACGCAATAACACAATCATGAACAATAATAATCAAGGTAAAAGCAACTAATAATAGATATAATGAATAAGATAAGATTCAATTAATCAGAGTGCGGAAATAGATAATATCAATGTATAAGTGTAATCATAAGGATGAGAGAAGAAGTGGAAATCACTCTCTCAAAGCAGCGGAAATGTAGTAATAATCAAGTTAATTACAATCCCATGTTTCAAAAGATAATCCAAAGAAAGTTAATTACATAACCAGTTGCTCCATAATAAACCAGGGAAATGGGGCTCTAGACTAGGGTTTCTTCTATCCTAATGATCATTTCCTCATAGGTGTGGATGAAGAAAGCCCAACTATGCCGCTCCCGCACTATCGTGGGGCTAACCCTGGTACGAAGAGTAATCCTCTTCGGCACCAAAACTCTGATCTTCACTGAAGCTACCACCCGGAGGGTAGTATGCGGGATCAAAGTCCATCTCGAAGAAGGTGCCATCAGAGTCTTTGGTACCTGCAGGATAATCTAACAACATTTGCACAAAAGGAATGAGTTCGAAGAACTTAGCAAGGTAGTTATTCCATAATTTAAAATCATACATATACAAAACATAACATAATGCAATGAGATATGAAACATATGATGCAAATATGATTCTAACTCTATAAATGCTAGTCTCTATGGCAGACATGCTTTAAGTCATAGCACCATACTTCTTTGGGTTGTCAGTCACTCTCTTTCAACCCATTCAGTATCTTGGGAATGCCGTGGTAATTGGGAAAAGTCCTCTCAAACATCACCGTTTGGTATAAGTACTGACGCATGTCACAGTAAAGCCTAGCCCAATGCAAGTCATCTACTCAATCATATCAAGTCAGATCCAGATACGTCCATTCCTCGCCCCTGGCGATCCTTTCCGGTATCCTTCACACTAGAGTCAGCGTAATCCCATATTACTTACTCATCAACCCTATTGGTCATCCACAAATAGTAAACGAGAAGCTCTCACGTCCTCTCACGGATTGGTTACCGGTCTTGCGCTCCCGTGAGCCCAAGTCTAGCTATTTGCAACCCTACCAATAAATGGCCCCTTTCAGGTATCCGTAACATGGTTTATGTCCCCTCCCGGGTTGGTTACCGGTCTTGATCGCCCATCAAACCATACACTACCACAGGTCGTTCGGTCTCAATGCCCTTCCGATTCGTGTCTGACACGACAAGGACAAATCCTAGCCACACAACTAGACCATCCTATTTATGTCATCCAATAACCCGGGAAAGTGTCGATAGGCACCTTCGGAGAACATCCCATACTATTCCCTCCGATGCCCAAGGACAGAAGCGTCAATAGGACACTCCCCAATCCCAAGTTATACTTAAGCAATCAGATATTCAAGTTCATCATTTCTCATGCATTCAATACAATCTTCATGATAAAAGTTAAATCATAATATTGAAATAGTCCATCATGAACACAAGTAACAAGAATAATAAATTAATATGACAAGAGTATATGAATCTTAATACTATTGTCCTAAAACATGTATAACAGTCCTATAATAATTTAAAAGCAATTAAGAGACTATGTTCTTTAAGTATAAGCACAAATCATAAGTTTATGGCCTATATGTTTATGAAGATAACCATCCTTACCTTAGGTTGAGTAGATGATGAATTGAGAATTACCAAGAAATGGTCCAAAAGAAATGTTAAGACCCTAAACAAACATCAATAATAAGTTAGAGAAGAAATCGGGAAGATCAGATGTTAAACGGGTCAAAACTGGCTAAGGTTGCTGTCAGCAACAACTTTGGTCGATGGTCTTTGGTCAATGGCATCGACCAAAGAGGATCGACAAAAATATTTTCGGGATAGAAAAGTGGATTTTGGGGGTTTTGATCTGAAATTGATTTTTCGGAGTTTGGATCAATCCGGAACTCGGAGGAATGCTTAAGAATAGTATGAGGACACTACATTCAAGGAATTAACATAATCCAATGGTGTAAATGGAAAGCCCCAAATTGAACTACTAAGTTCAAGAGACAAGCATCATAGCATGAATTGAAATTGATTGCATTGACATTGAAAAGGCATGCATTAGCTAAGGGAACTTATAGAAATTCGATTAGAAACATATGCTAGTGATAAACATGTACATAACATGCTATACACCTCAGTTTTGTAC
Organism: Hakea prostrata; assembly: GCF_041222555.1. Lineage (NCBI taxonomy): Eukaryota > Viridiplantae > Streptophyta > Magnoliopsida > Proteales > Proteaceae > Hakea > Hakea prostrata. The sequence goes on along the minus strand of NC_142606.1, from coordinate 33,698,572 downwards.
AAGATGGCATGATGTTAAGAAGAAAATCAAAGAATGTATATGCTAGGCTTGAAATGGGGGCATAGCATCAATAGATAGGTAAGAGGATCATAGGTTAATTAAGCAAGAGTGGACACTTGGAGTGATGGTTGCAAGGTTGTAGCACCATCTCCAAGGTCTCAACAGCAAGAGAGGGATAGAAAAGAATAGAAATAGATTGAATAGAGAGTGGAATGATGAATCATACCTTGTAGTTGTAGATGGAGACAAGAAACAATGATTAACAATGAGTTTTGGTGGAGTATCATTCACAAATGCCTAGGAGTTGGTTTGGGAAGCTCCCCCCACGTTCTCATGAGTGAAAATGATTGCAATAGGGTTCAAAACACGAGGCTAGTATAAATAGAATAGGGAATATTTCAAAGAATCATCAACTTGGCTGACTGGGAAATTTTGGTCGATGGTCCTTGGTCGATGGCATCAACCAAAGAGGATCGACCAAAATATAAATCAACAGAAAAGTCAGGTTTAGTTCAACAACTTTACACAGGGTTTTGAAGGGCTATACAAGGTCAAATTTAGTGGGGTTTTCTTCTACAATTCAATCAAGAAGTCTAGTTTCGGGGAATACCTTCGGATTGTGTACGGGAGGTCATTAGGTACTTCAACTAAATCATTCTTCTCCTATGCGCAGACTTTCATTAAACACCGACAATGTACTCAAGTAAGGGGTATCATCGTCAATGTCCATGGGCTCGGTCTCCGACTCATAATTATCAATCAAAAGCGTCCATAAGTCTCTTCTACCACCGCTTCAGGTCTTTGGACCTAAAAACAACAGTGGATCCGGGGTAGAGTCAGGGTTAGATTAGGGCTGGATATTACATCTGGGGACCTGTTAACATTTACAATAGTGAGCTTTATGGCCTAGTAAGCAATATAGACAACTAGGTAAGTAAGTCAGGCAATTCATCATGCATCCATTATCACATTAAAGTCATATAGTATTATGCATTCCAATTTTCTTTTCAGTTTCCTTTTTCTTTTTCTTTATTAAACTAGACCTAAGCGCTAGCTGTAGAGATGACACCTTCAATCTAAACCACATAAGTGGCATCAGTCTCAGTCTTAGAGGTTCTCATTAAGAGATTATCTTTTCAGTCTTTTGACACAAAGTTAGGTGTTCTCTACAGGAGGCCATCATCAATCCAGTCTATCTTTCTACTTTTCAATCTTACTTCATGACCTCCCATTTGAATACACTAAGTACCAGGACTTACAGAAGCCATTAACATTTTTTTTTCTCTTTAATTCTTATTATTTCATCCATTTTCTTTCCTCTATTTATATTCAATTTCAGTCTTGCATTACTATACCCTGTCCATTTCAATGTACCTTTTGCATTTCGATTATCACTTAGCCTTATCTAAATAAGACTTTATACAATTCATATAATCCCATCATTTAAATAAGAAAACATACATAATATTTCAAAATTTAACAAGCATAAACATCATTTCAAATTCCTAATTAACACTTCTAGAATACTATCAACATTTCAATCAAATTCTGAAGTTGTCATTCGATCCATGCATTTATATTCTATTCACAAAGCAATATATCATGCACTTTCCATAGATTGCATATGTAAATAAATAAGATAGATTTTATATTAACATGTAAATGCTACATGTTTACTAAGTGGAATCATTTGCTTATAACATACATAGGTTATTCAATATCATTTACATGTCCATGTTCCATGTACATCTCTTGATCTTGACTTAGATATTTAGGATGATTATCGGCTATTTTTGAGTACGTAGGAACCAAGCAGGTGTTCCCTCTCTTTCTCTCTCTTTACTTTCTCTTTCCTCTCCTCTCTATCTTTTTCTCTCTGCATTCTCTCTCTCTCTCCTCTCCGCTTCTCCTCTCTCTTCTCTCTTCTCTTTCTCTTCTCTCTCTGTACTCTTTCTATCTTTTCTCTCTTTCTTATTTCTTGCTTCCACACACAAGCAATATATCAACTTTCTACTCTCTCTTCTTCTTGCCTCTTTCAGCACTCTTTCTCCTCTTTACTTTTCATACTTTATATAATTAATATAATATAATATAATATAACACAACATATATGTACATATATATATATATATATATATATATGACTAAATAATTAGTGGGCTTCTTTATGAACATGTGGGCCCACTATATTTTCTTACGTAGAGTCCACATAAGGATGTAAATATTATTATCTTTAGGTTTAGAAAATTATGCTGATCATTTCATTGTACTTAGTTAAGTCTAATTTCATCTTTGTGGGACCCACAAACGATGTCGGATCTCGACCAAAATACTACTTGAAATCCAGTTCCATTTAAGCCATCGTTTAATTACACTCGAACCTTTTGGTTAAACCATCAAACCAACCATCTTGACTCATGGTCCAACCGCCATGATCCTTTAATAATCTTAAAGATTGAAACATTCTAACACAACTATAAAATAATAATATAAAAAGATATGGAACATTACACTTGATCTTCTTGTTAATTAGTCTCTCTCTCTTCAAAGGAAGGTGTGTTATTGATTCGCCCCTTTGTTCATGAAGAAATCCATGATGTTGTGTTCCATGCGAATGGCAATTCAACATCTGGCACTAATGGTTTAAGCAATGTCTTTTTTAAGAAGTTTTGGGATGTGGTTGGGCCTTCGGAGTTTCACACCATTATGGACTTCTTTTGGAACCTACATATGTCAAAGGAGATCAAGTTATCTCGCCTTACTTTGATCTCTAAGGGCGAATCTCAATCCACCTTCAATGATTTTAGGCCCATTGCAATTAGTAGCTTAGTGTATCATTTTATTGCTAAATTATTGGCCAATTGATTAGAACAAGTCCTTTGCTATGTGGTGGGTATTAATTAGGTAGCATTCATGGAGGGGAGACAATGATCAAATAATATTCTTCTTTGTAAAGATATTTAGCATGATTAGCATATTCAGCGGAGCCAGCCAAGATTTGTGGCAAAGATTGATCTTAAAAAAATGTGTACGACTCTTCCAATGGAGTTATCTTTTCACTCTTCTCCACCAATTGAATTTTCCAGCTCCTTTTATTAACTGGGTGGTTCAATGTTATTGAGCCTAGCTGTCTGATTTTTTCTAAGTGGCACGTAGTCTAACCTGTTCTATGCCAACCAAGGTCTCCAGAAGGGGTGCCCGATGTCACCTATGCTCTTCAAAATTGTACTTCAAGTGTTCACTGAATCCCTCAGCGTGGTTGCCAAAAATGGTGAGTTTGATTGTAACCGTTATTGCACCAAGCCTGAGATTACCTCGGTTTGCTTCACCAACAACCATTTTGTCTTTGGAGAGGCTTTCCCCAATAATGCCTCTACGTACCTTAAACACTTAATTTACAGAGTTTTCTTCTCAATCAGGCCTCGCAATTAATTCCAGGAAATCCAATATTTTCTTTGCTAACCCATCTACGGAGATTGTGGACTTCTTCGATCGGTGTTTGGGTTTTTCTGTTAGGGCTCTTCCTATTACTTAAAGCTCAATGGTTTTCGGCTTGTTCAACATTGCTCGTGGGAAGAAGTGATTCGGTAGTCTTCCACCAAGTTTCAAGGTGATTCCCCATTAGAGCAGGTTTGGAAATTTAGCTTTACTAATTTACAAGCTGTGGAGGAAGCGAATTAGCGCATATTTGCTGGAACTGTTTCTAATGGAAAGAAAATCCTCGTCTTACTTGTCAATGACTGTTGCGAGAGGTTTTCAATTTTGATTTAAGGGTGAAGGATGATGATATTAATATAAGTTTCTTTCATACATGGAAGACCAAGGTCGAATTTATTACTAAAAATCCCACCGCCTAGAGATGGAAGCCTCCACCAAGAGCATGGATTCCGATTCATTGTAACGGATCCGTTCATGGAAACATTATGGTTGGTCTAACCCATTATGGTCCGTTAGTCCAAAATAAATGGACTGACACGCTAACCAAAGCAAAACGTAAAAAAGGCTCCCTTTTATAACCTGATTTAATTCCTCCAATGTTTCCAGAGATTTCAAATCTTTGGATTCATGTAATCAAACATAGACTTAATTCCAGAGATTTCAAATCTTTTGGTTATAATTCCTCCAATGTTTACTATTTAATTGAAAAGAATTGTATTGTTATTTTTAACATAGATTTAGAAGAAAACTTTAAAAAAAAAAAAAAGGATAAATATCACTTACCTCCCCTTCTTAACTGGACAAATAGCACTTACTCTCCCCTCTTACTTGAATAATATCACTTATCTCCCCTCTTACCTAGCAAATATATCAAACACCTCCCCTCTGTTAATTTGAGAAAGTTAACAGAGGGGAGGTGTTTGATATATTTGCTAGGTAAGAGGGGAGATAAGTGATATTATCCAAGTAAGAGGGGGTGCAAGTGCTATTTGTCCAGCTAAGATGGTTAGTAAGTGATATTTACCCAAAAAAAAACTATAGAAGAAAACTATACTACGTTGATGATTAATTTATCATTTCATATATGAAGATTATGAATGAGATAACTAAAAGAATGCTCAATCATGACGCTTAAAAGCTCTCTTCTATGTTCTTAAATTTCGAGCTTTGCTCTAAAAGAAGTTTATGGTTGTTCTTCGAATCCTAACAACATGTCCAAGTGTACATGGACACCTTTCGTGTTTGCAGGACAATTCCTAGAGGCTAGAGCAATACCAAAACCAACTAGGAGTTCAATTCCCAATTTGCCAAGGAGGAGGCGGAAGAAGAGCTATTGACCCCCAAAGTCTATGGGTTTTAAGTTTCAGCCACAAGACTATCAGGGATATCATTCAAATAGCATGGACAGTCTTAAGTCCTTAGATTGACTTTGTGGATGTATGTTTACATGTCCAAGTGTACATGGACACCTTTCATGTTTGCAGGACAATTCTTAGAGGCTAGAGCAATACCAAAACCAACTAGGAGTTCAATTCCCAATTTGCCAAGGAGGAGGCGGAAGAAGAGCTATTGACCCCCAGAGTCTATGGGTTTTAAGTTTCAGCCACAAGACTATCAAGGATATCATTCAAATAGCATGGACAGTCTTAAGTCCTTAGATTGACTTTGTGGATGTATGTTTACATTGGTTTTGTTTGACTTTCTGGATGTATGTTTACATTCTAATTGTCGTTCGGCAGTCTTAAGTCTCTTAGGAAAGGAGAACTTCTTAGATTGGGTTTGTCTTTCTATTTCTGAGAGCATTAGATCCTTATTGGTTTTGTTTGACTTTGTGGATGTATGTTTTATTCCTAGATCAACTAATAGTAATGTCTTTTTTTGGCCAAATTTAACTTCTTTTTTTTACATTTTTTTTATGAGGTTCATCCGGGCCAGCTTGCGCGCACCACGATTACATCCTCAAATTAATGCCGCTGAATGGGTGCGAACCCAAGACCTCCCCATGGGAGATAGAGTCTTTAACCGCTTTACTGACCCATCATTGGCAACTAATAGTAATGTCGATTTATTGGCTAAAGGATCTACATTATTAGTAATTTCTAAAGTTTGGTGGTTACAACCATGGAACTTTATTTCGCGAAATTCGCCAGTTTCGCCCCCTGGCGAAAAGAAACCAGGGGGCGAAACGAGATTAACAATATATCGCTGAGATATCGGCGAAATCTCGGCGATTTCTCGGCGATAAATGCTGAGATATCGCCGAGAAATCGGCGATATTCGGCGATAAATGCGGGTTCGGTGGGATTTTTTCATTATTTATCGTTTGAATTTCTATGATTTTCTCTCTCCTCACCCACACCATGTAGCGCTTCTCTCTCCTAGTTCTAGGTGTTTTGGCCATATTTTCGTCCGATCTTCGACATAAAACCGTAGTACTCACTTCATTCTTGACGGGTATAGCATTATTCGCGACAATTAAGCGAGGTTTCACACAAATCTGGGTGTTTTTCATCTGAGAGGTAAATTGTTCTTCACTAAACTGTTTTTTTTTTTAAAATGCATGCTATAATATTGTTGGATGGGCATGAAATTAATATATGTTGAATACAATAGGCTGATCTACAAACTCATGGAGTCGAATTTTTTTTTTTTCACTAAGTAGTTTATTTATTTATTTTCGGGCGTCAAAAATTGTATTTTTATACATTTTAAATGCTTGTTTTTTGCATGATATATGTGTTGCATTGTGATTAAAAAAATATATGTGGAACCCCATGGGTCAATCTACAGATTCACGGAGTCGGAATAATTTTTGACCAAATAAATAATTATTTGATTTTTTGAAATTTATTAAAATATGAATATAAAATATAAATAATTATGAAAAAAACTGAAAAAATTAGTAATAAATAAGGAAAATGATTTTGAAAATTAGAGAAAATTATAGAATACCTATATAATTATTTTCAAGTGCTTCTTGTATGGTTTCATTGTCGGTTTTGATATGGTAGCCTTTTCTTCTGTCGGAAAAAATTTAAATATTCTTTAAAATATTATATTGGTATTGTTTAATTGTTTATGAAATCATTTTTGTTGCAACAGACCAACAGTTATCATGTCTAGCAGTGGGAGAGGAGCAGGTTCACAGGGCCAGGGACAGGGACAGACACAGGGAGCGGCGTCTGCAGGGAGGGGGAGGGTTGATCCTGCATGGCAGTATTGTGTTGCAATTGATGGCAACAAAAGTAAAACAAGATGCAACTTCTGTGGTAAGGAGTTGAATTCAGGTGGCATAAATAGGTTTAAGGCTCACATCACTGGTAGTTCAAAGGATGTGGCCACCTGCACTGAGGTGAATGCGGATATCAGAAAGGCAGTTAGAGAGATGGAGAAAGACAAGGGGAAGAAGAAACAAGACAGGATAAGGGTAAATGAAGCATTGGATGAGGCGGTGCGGGCACCATCATCTTACAGAGTTGATTCAGATTCTGATCAGGAGGTTGATCCTGTTGATTTGAGAGAGCGGGAGGAGAGGGATGTTAGACGGGCGATGGCTGAGAGTAGGGCGATGCAGTACCAGGAGGAGGAGAGGGACAGAGCTAGATTTACAGGAGCTGGTACCTCTAGGCCTGTAGGGGCTGGATCATCTGGATCAGGGGCTGGAGCATCTGGATCTAGGGACAGGGGTGGTATACGTGGTATGTTCAGCCGATCACAAAGTCAGAGGGTCCCTTCTACGGCTGATGTACGGGGATCACGTCCACGTGACTATCCACAGAGGTCGGATCCTATCCTAGAGCAGGATCCTGATATTTTCAGAAATAAGGGGGCCAAGCAGCCCAAGATCACAAGTGCATGGAAAGGGATGGTGAAGAAAGTGAAGAAGGCAGTGTCGAAGTGGATGTACTACAATGCGGTTCCACCACATACGGCACAGGGTCCTTATTATAGTAATATGGTTGACACTATTGCAAAGGTAGGTCCTGTACATCTTGGTCCTACCCCTAATGAGGTGTTGACCACTTTCCTGACTGAGGAGAAGGAGGAGCTGCAAGAGTACATCAGTAGTTTGAGAATATTTTGGGAGACATATGGATGGACCATTATGTGTGATGGATGGACCGGTCCGACAAGAAAATCTATCATCAACTTTATGGTGTATTGTGATCGGAAGACTGTGTTTCTAAAATCTGTGGATGCTACTGGGCAGACAAAAGACCACAGGTATATTCTTGGACTTTTGCAGGATGTGATTGATGAAGTTGGGAAGGAGAATGTGGTGCAGATTGTCACCGACAATGGCACCAACTTCAAGAAAGCCGGTGAGGTACTGATGAATATAGCTGGATATAACCTATATTGGACACCCTGCGCAGTTCATTGTATCGACCTCATGTTAAAGGACATCGGCAAGATCAATATTATCCAGAGCACAGTGGAGAGGGCCAAGCAGGTAACAAATTTCATCTACAATCATACTGTTGCTCTGCATATGATGAGGCAGGCATGCGGTGGTGAGCTAGTGCGACCCGGTCTTACGAGATTTGCCACGAATTTCATCGCCCTCAACAGTATTCAAGAACGGAAGACGGGCTTGAGATCCATGTTTTCATCAGAGGAGTGGTTCTCATGGGTTGGACCAAAGTAAGTATTTTTTTTTTTTTTTTTTTATCTATAGTCTCTACTATTTGATTTAACAAGTTGTTAACTTCTTATACATTTATACTATGAAATATGAATATCTAGTATGTAGTATTTATTACTAACTTAATGTGTTTGTGATAATTCAGTACTAGTAGTGGGTGCACCGCACAGACGACAATCTTGTCTGATGAGTTTTGGAGGAATGTGAGAATTGTGCTGGAGACCTTAGATCCTATAATAAAGGTCTTACATATGGTTGATTCCTCCCTCAGGGGGCCCACTATGCCGCACATATATGCAGCCCTGGAGCGAATGAAAACAGCAATCCAAAGAGCTAACCCCATAGATTTTGTTGCATACTTGAACATTGTTGATATTAGATGGACCGCTCATCTAATGCATCCGATGCATAGGGCGGGTAAGTAGTTAGTGTGGGTTATTACTTACTACTTATATTAATAATTTGTAACTTGTAGTAAATATTAATTCTTTGACTGTGAGTTTGTGAATTGTGCAGCCTATTATCTCAATCAAAAATATCAGTACACTAAAAATTTGGGATTGCGGTCAGACCTACTTGGTGCCGTTATGGAGGTTATTGGGAAGTTAGAGCCAAACGCAACGGTCCAATCAAATTGCCATATGGAAGTTAGAACTTAGAAACTTAGAACTTAGTACTTGCTTTTTATTTGTGAAAGAATTTAGCTAACCATCAATACAAATTATTGCAGATAAAATACTTTAGAGATGCACTGGGACCTTTGGTTCAGTTGCTGCTACTCAAAACCGACAAAATTATGATCCAGGTTAGATGCATGATTACATTTTACATATAAGTGATATAAGTAGGATTTTTGTTAATAATTAAAGTATTAACTTGCATTATTTGTGATAATGCAGCTGAGTGGTGGATTCTATATGGGGGCGATGTAGAGAACCTCCGAAGAGTGGCAATGCGGATCCTCTCCCAGACTTGCTCTGCCTCTGGGTGTGAGAGGAATTGGAGTACATTTGGGATGATTCACTCCCAGAGGAAGAATAGGTTGGGAAGTCAACGACTGAATGACCTTGTGTTTTGTCACTACAACATGAGGCTGAAGTTAGAGAATAGCCGTTTAAACACTAATAGTGGGACATACAAGGACATCCAGCTCGATGATATCTTCGAGGTCATTGCAGATGACCAACATCCACTCACGGATTGGTTGTTGGATAGGGGCGAGCCAGTGTTAGACTAGCCTGGAGGTAGGCCAAACCCAATCATTGCTCAAGCTGCAGGAGTTAATGTAGATGAGTACATGGCTTCTCAAGAGGGGCAGGTACATCAGGCGGCTGCTGCCACAGTGGATGAAGATTGGATGGTGCAGCCTGGCACGCAAGATGATGATCCAAATGACACCCTTGCTCCTAGTCCCAGTCATACTCGGAGGGATGATGAGGACGACGGTGGTGGTGGTGGAGGAGGAGTATAGGAGCTATATCATGTTCCATTATCAGAGGCACAGGATCCCCCCCAGAGATACACTGGAGAGATCAGTACACACATGCCACCCAGGATGACGATCATGGTGGTGAGCTTTATCGTGGTCGTCCTACGAGCTACAATCGGCCAGGGAGGGGGGAGTTTCAGGGGGGGAGCAGCATATGCATGGCCAGCATGGGTATGGGTCGTATGGCTTTGGTTATAGTGACGATACTCGATCATATGGCTCATACAGCCATTTCGATCCAATGGATAGGTTGTCAGGAGTGATGGGGTCCATGATCTTGGAGGAGTCTGTAGGCTCCACACCTGCTTATGGCTATGGTGTCCCTTCTGCTTATGGACACGATGATATGTCGTCTAGGAGTTCGCACTATGGATATAATGATGGATCTTCCATGAGCTTGGGTTCGCAGGAAGGCAACACATATGGTGGTTGGGGTAATGATATTTGGGGTTATCAGCATCAGGGTGTCCCGCTTATGCCTCCATTTTGTTCACAGAGAACTGCTATGTTGGAGGCAACATATAGATATCCTTTCGATGCTACGATGTCAATTGAAGAGCTCCGTTCACGTTACCCCCCTGAGGGGAGTAGTTTTACCGTCATGGATGATGAAAACTACAGAGGTCTGGTTTCCTTGTATGTCAACAACCATCAGCATGACATGTCTTGGAATGACTTCAAGAAAATAATGGAGCGGAAGTTTAATGTTGTAGCCTATGGGCCTTGTACCCAACTATCAATGGAGACAAAGCTGGAACACATGGATCCACCAAGGCATAGTACTTGGTATTGAGTAGTTGTATTTGTATTATTATATACTTGTATTTTTCTTACTAATATAATATTTTTGTGCTTATTTATGTTAGTTTAATTGTTTAAAATAAGGTTGTAAAATTACAGTTTTACCGGTATATACAGTCGATTATATACCGATCAAGAACACCAATTTGGGTGAGTTTTTAGGCAAAACCAATCATTCCATTGTGTTTATTGGCATCAAATTAGGCTACCCACCAAATTTCAACTCATTTAGACCAAAAAAACCCATCGAAACAAGGGGGCGAAATTTGCCAAACTGGGAAATATCGCCGAAATTTCGCCGTTTCACCCAGTTCGCTAGGCGACGAACTGGGCAAAACGAACGAACTTTCGTTCCGTGGTTACAACCACCTTTTTGCTTGTTCAATAATGTAACTTATTCTGCTAGGTACTTTAACCCAGCTTGGCTAAATTAATGTCATTGATTGCTCAAAAAAAAAATAAAATAAAATAAAATAAAACTAAAGTTTCTCAGATACATTTTGGAAGTATACCTCATTCATTATGAGGTTTTTTTGGTATCAATTATCATTCTCAACTATGAGGTTTTTTCATTATTTTAAATTTTTTGGTATCAATTATTAGTTTTATTTTTATTTAAAATAGTAGAATTACTTCCAAAATCCACAATGAACTTTTTGACTATTATGAATTATGGTGAAAATTTCATTTTATTCATTTATGCACAAGTTTACTTAAAATTTTATGGTTAAGATGAGGGTAAAATAGTCAATATACATTATTTTTATAAAAATCATACTTTTCCTTATTTTATCACTTGCTCACTATTATTTATTAACAATTTTTGGTTTTGACGACAGACTTATTTTTCATTCCATAATGTATTTTTGATAAAATTCACCTAACCATTTTTCATTCTTGACCAATAATGAATTCTTGCACTTATTTTTTTTAAATAGGCATGATAGAAAATGATAATTGATACCAAAAAGAGCCTAAAACAACTTGCCATGTTATTGGCTCACGAGGTTTGGATATTTTATATGTCATGCCTATAAGTCTAGGGCATAAGGCCTAGATATAATTTTTATTATGAAACAATTCACTAAGGCAATGTGTTTTTGCTGAAATAAAGGTGGGATAAGAGAAAAAAAAATTTATGAAATCTCAAAAGTGTGGTTTATTTGGTTTTTTTTTTTTTGGTAAAAGGAGATTTAATTAGAAGGAAGGCAAGAAAAAGCCAAGAAATCCTGATTACAAGCTTCAAGAAGCCAAGGGGTGGAAACAGGCCAAACAGTTCGACTTGCCACGAACTGGGCCTTCCTAGCTAGGGAATCGGCTACTGAGTTAGCCCACCTAGAGATCAGATGGATCGACCATGACGATTCGAGATCCAGATAGTGGTGAATATCCTCAACCACACGTTTAGCATCCATATCACACGGTAGAAACGGGTCCACAAAACAGTCGGAAAAGTTTGGTTCATGTGATGGAAAAGTTGACTATTGGTGATGTGGCAAGCTAATTTTCTTACCCCATACCTTTTTAGAACTCCACAAAATTATTAAATTTTGTGAAAAACAACAAAGCCTATTTAACATTTTTCTACAAAATTCATTAATTTTTTTTCTCCCTCACCCCATTACATATAGGACTTACATTTTTTTTTCCAACCCCACCTTGCAAACAAACGGTGGCTAACGAGTTGGTAATGGTGTCAAAATCGACCCAGTCCAAACCGTTAGTGCTAATCAAACGCAGCCCAAATCCAACTGCACCAACTTGAATTTGTACCGGAATCTAAAATTTTTTGAATTGAATTCCAAGGAACAAGCCATGACATTGGAATTGTAAATGGATCGGATTCGACTAGGATACCCCAATATCCAAATCCTAATCCTAATCTGATTAGCAAAACTGCTATCCATATTCTAATCCGAATCTGGTAGAAATTTAGAAAAGGCATCTAAATCAGAATCCGGAACTTTACTGAATATCTGATAATAATTTGATCCGATAAACTATCCGATTATTGATTGGTGATTGTCATTTTTTATTTTTAATTTCCAATTTCCCATTACCAAATACCCGTTTTTGAATTCTACTATCAATCATTTTTAAGAGAAAAGAATGTTTAATACTTTACTTTGGATAAGTTTTTTCTTGTCTGATTACTGGTTTTTAAATCGGAGCATCATCTCTTTTTTGAGAAAGGAATGTTGAATACTTTACTTTATCCGGATATTATCTAAACTAATAAGCAAATTTTTCGAATCCAAATCCGGTTACTTATCTGGTTAATCCAACATTGTCTTATCCCGGCAATTTTGTATCGATATTTTATTTCAGATAAGTATGTGTTAAAACCAGAAGACCAAAGGCACAGTATAGACAGACCAATAACAGATTTAAGGAGAAACGAATATATATCAAATATATCTTATGTCAGAATCACTTACCCGAATGTAGTAGAATGAGCAAGAGGAAAATCAGCATGAACTTTCACAAGGTGAGTTGAGGTGTACGAACTGTACTTTTCCTTAAGGTATTTGAACACCCCCTCTTATGCTGTTGGGTTTGACCTTGACGTTCTCACCTCCAAGATACAACAACTCCTAGATCTGAAGGCAACACTCCAACAGAATCTACTTGCAAAGGATATCCGAAAGTAATACACAGCACAGGAATGAAGGAAAACAAAAATGGAATTTTCTAACACTAGATTTTCGAATTTCTGTTTTTTCACCAAAAACCGAGTGACCCTTTGTTCAGAGCTTAGCCTCTATTTATAGGCTCGTAAGGATACCTTCAGAGAGTTGGATATGTACATAAGGTCACCTGCAGAGAGTTGTGACTGTATGATCAGTCACCTCCCTACTGCAAAACCCAAACCCGGGTTTTCTAGATCCACGACCCACAACCCCAAGTCCCATCATAGACACTTAATAATATTTATATAATATTATAGTGCCCCATGGCTTGGTTAGACTAGGGTCTACGGACCACTACCGCAACCACGCCCGACTCGATCCAGCTCGTTGCATGCGCGTGATCCACACGTTACTCTCTACCAGCATACACCCCACTTAGGAGTTATATATGTATGTATAATCATATAAACATTAGCTCCATCCGATGTGGGACTAAATACATATGGTAATCTGAATTACCTAATATACATCCAAAAGAGTCCTATAGAGTAAGAACAAACCAAGAGTCCTAAAACAAAACTAGGGAGATAGAATTTTAATGATTTTTAAACTTATCTAAATAATATATTATACTATATTATTATTTTCTTTTAAAACAAAATCCAACAGTATGAAATAATGATGGATACTTTTAATGTTGTTGTTGTTGGTGGTGTTGATGGTATTGTATTGAATTTGGAAATCTTATTGACATGAGGTAAAATGATTAAAAAAATTCACTTAATTTCTGGAAAAATATGGACAAGACCATCTGATGTTATTGATTTTAGCAGATAGCAATCCGATGATCTCATATTCGGTTTTATTTATGGAAAAGTCATGTGAGGTTTGTCAATAGTAATTAGCAAATATCATTGTCTGAGATACACCGGATAAGATAATCTTTTTTGACTTTTGGTATGAAGACATGGTAACTAATAAGACAATCTATGACAACAACCACATTCTAGACAAACAGGGACAACAATAAATAAAAATGGATTGGACTTGGTATACAAATACAAGTATTTATATTGAATAATCCAACATGAAATTAAGCCGGTTTGACTGTTCTGTTTGGGTTGATTTATTGGTATCCATTCTCCCCCAGATGCACATGAAGCAATCCAATCCTCATCATTGGGCATTTTCTTCTTATGCTTTCCAAGGTTCAAATGTATTTTGCCCCACAAGGGAAACTCTGTTTGGGCGGCCTTCTGGTTGAATCTAGAGCAGTAGGTGAAGTTTATCTGTCACAAAATCTGCTTGAAATTGGATCAACCATGTGGCAAATATTTAGGCCATTCGTAAATTTTTTTACTTCTAGATAGTTATTAGTTATGTGTATTTTAAGAATTGAACCTAAAAAATTCCTAAAATTAAGTTTGTGAGAAAAAAATGAGAGACAAAATTGGGAGAAATTTTAGGAATTTTTTAGATTCAATTCTTAGTTGGTTCTAATCATGACCCTTTGATAATTAACTATCACGTGTCACAATCCTAGAGTGCGCTGGTGACTAGCACGTCGTTCTCATAGCTTGCCAAGTTATCTTGAGGTCGAGAGTTCGAGCCTCTCTCACCCCAAAAGTTAAAAGTTTAACTTTTAGCACAATTTTTGCTGTAAATGTGAGTCAAAGCTTGAACACCTTAAAGATGAAGTCTGTGGAACCAACAAACCTTCCTTTCAAAGTTATCTATGGATATACTGAATGAATGCTGATTTAAATTAGGAAATTTGGATAGAAGCTGCAAATTGCAAGGAAATTGAACCACACACAAGCTACTTCAAATGGACATCCATAAATCTCAAATTTTCTTTTCTTTTCTTTCTAACTGGAATAAAGTGATACCAACTACCAAAAGTGATACCAAATGAAGTAAAATTTAGTGTTAAACAAACAATTAATCAATAATTTCATTCATTTAAATAAATAATCCTCTGTTCTACAAACTACAAAGCCAATGCATCTTGAATCTCTGTTTCTTTCCGCTGGTTTTCTACATGGGAATTGCTTTTACTCCGAGAAAATAATGCCCCGAACCCATTTCTGCATTTCTTTGAGGCAACTGCATTATTTATTGAGAAGGCTGATGAAGATGATCTAGCCAATGGTGGTGATTCCCCACCTTAACCATAAACAGGACCAGAGCCATCACCAAGTAGCCTTGAAGAATCAGCTCCAGCTTTACCTAGATTAGCATCAGTAAAAGGTACTTTACAAGGCTTTCCTCTCAAGTATGGATGATCCTCCCATCGCAAGTTCTGGTGACTTCTTATTTTCAATTAGGAAGTCTTCCAGCGTAGCTATTGATTTCAACTGTTGTCCAAGAGATGCAATGGTTTTCTGACACTCCGCTAGCTTTCCTGCCGCTACGGTGAACTCCTTATCCTGCATAAACAAAATTATAAACCAGCCCATAAACCATAGGCAAGGTGTGGTCTACTATTTAGTTCTATGCACAAATCAAATGGAACCAGTAACCTCCCAGAGTACCCTTTCAGTAGTCATGGCAACCATTCAGGTTTCGGTTCATGCAAGTGTTTGTTCATTTGTTTGTGAGGTAAGACACCAACACTAGGTACAAGACAAGAAAATTCTGTGGGAAAAAAAGGTCCTCTTCATCTGTTACAGAATTTTGCACCGCATGAGTATCAACAGCATATCATAATTCACAAATTAAAACATGTTGGGATTTTATAATTATTAATTTAATCATATGCCCAAGGGCAAAATAGGGTTATATATTTTGGTAACCACCGCACGAGATAGTAAGTGATTGCATTATGTAAGTTTTCCAAAAAAACAAGAGGCGGCTCCCATCTCTCTCTTCCTCTCTCCTAGAAACGTAGGAAAGGAGTTCCTTGCTTTAGATCACTCTTCCATCCTTTCCACACAGCATTTGGATTGTAGAACTTGTTCCTTTTCTTAGTGATTGTGGAAATTGGAATCACTCTGGTAGAGCTTTGGTGGAGGAACAAGGACGTGGATCCAATTTACTTCCATTACAGATACTCCATAATTCAGGAAAGCGAATCCAGGTAAGGATCTTTCCATCAATTAATCAAATTGAGATAAATGAAGTTATTACCTACATTGGTATTAGAGCCGTGGTTCCCACGATTCTCGGTTCCTCCCCATTGTTTATTGTCATTGTATGGATCCAATGAGAGGATTAAGGGTTTATGAAAACCCACGGAGAATCCGAGGTTTAATAGAAAATCCATGGGAAATTGATAGGGTTTTTAGAAACCCTTATGTTTTGGTTCGGATCCGAGTGGGAGGATTTTTGTGAATTTTCCTTATGAATTTTTGCATGAATTGATAATCCATGATAATTATTTTTGTTTAATATTTATTGCTGAATTTTTTTCATGTGTTTTTGGATGATTTTTTGGGAGAAAAAAACTTGATTTTCTGTTTTTTGAAAAAAAAATTCAAGGATGCTCAGAAATACTTTTTGACATCAGAACGACGATTATGAAGCAACAACCCCAAGCTTTCTACTTTGGAGTTGATCAGGGAGAAAATAGCAGAAAACTAGAAAGAAAAGAACGAGAAGAAACTTCAACTTACTCGTTCAGAGCCTTGCTACAAGTCTTCAAGCAACAAATCTTATGACAAGAAGTACGAAGGTTATGAGAATGACGAAGAAGGAGTTTGCAGGTTTCTGGCCCTGCAACGTTCGTGAAGAACAGAAATGAGGATTCTAAGCACGTCGAAGGGGTTTAAATAGCCCATAGAGGTAATACGAAAAGACGTGACTCAAACAAATAAAGGGCAAAAAAAGAGTGACGGTTCGAGTACCGATCGCCGAATCCCAGATCAACTGCTACAAATAAATAACCTTTTGAATTCGACATAAATGAATCAAAGCCATCGCGAGCATCCACATGGCAAGTTAAACACTAGTTACGAAGGAACGCAGCTCGAGAAACGAACCGTCGCCCAGTTGCAATAAATGGGATAAGAATGGAAAAATTTCTTGGGAAGGTTTACCCAGAAATAATTACAAGAAAAACGTTTGATTTTCTCCAAAAGGATCGTGCCGAACGTAGCATTCGCAAATGTCAAAAGACAGGAATCGATCGTGATAGTAAGGAAACTTCAAGTTTCCCGAAACAGGGCTTTGGGAAACCGAATGAGACCCTCGAATGAAGCATTGGTTCTGCACCGAGTGAGACTTCCGAAGGATGAAGCATCGGTTCTGCACCGAGTGAGACTTCCGAAGGATGAAGCATCGGTTCTGCACCGAGTGAGACTTCCGAAGGATGAAGCATCGGTTCTGCACCGAGTGAGACTTCCGAAGGATGAAGCATTGGTTCTACACCGAATGAGACTTCCGAAGGATGGAGCATCAATCCTACACCGAGTGAGACTCCCGAATGACAAAGCCTAAGCTTATCCCGAACGCTACTATTCATCAAGATTCAACAAGGCTCCGAAGGAGGAGTGAGCTATGTCCAATGGAGTCAAGTCATCATATTCTGGATATTCCCGAAAAGGAAATCCCACAAATCAACCATGGCAATAAGTACGAAACTCCTAAAGTAAGGAATTATTGTCTATTCATAGATTCATGAAATGGCCAGGGGGGGCCAACCCTTACAAAAAAAAAGAGACTTTCATTCCATTCCTGGTTGATGAACTGGAGTGGTTGAAGGATCCGCAGCTGAGGCCTGCTTCTGAGGGTTATGATTCTCGCCAACCGCCTCAGTCTCGGGATGGGGCGGAGAGTCACTAAGATAGGAATCAAGATCTGGATCGGACGGATAGGGATCATCATCTCCCTGGGCCCACTGGGGAAGAGGCATCTTCAGCTTCTCAAAAACTTCAGAGTGACAAACCTCTTTGAAAGAAGCAGTGTCAAACGAAGGATCAGCCGAAAGAATGGCCCCGCACACATCATTTTGTCCCTCCCGATAAGCCTGAGTGTTGTAGGGGAGCATCAGTTTGCTGAATGGATCTGGCACATCCCGCCCTAAATCCACCAAGGGGGTACCCTATCTCGATTACCCGGAGAGTGAATCACGGTCCCACCGATCAAGTTTAGGAACGATCATAGCCACTTAGCACAATAATATAATCAAAAGCAAGAATAATTCCTTGTATTCAAATAATTTAATAGTAAAAGTCTAGAAAAGATCTCAGAAGGTTTCAAAAATAATATCAGAGTGCGGAAATGATACAAATAAAACAAATAGTCAAAGTGTGAAAAGGAGGGAGGAAACCCATCCTATAATAATAGCGGAAGGTAGATCGACTAAAATTAAGGGTTACAACCGGTTCAAAACATGACAAGGGAACAGACTAAACTACGTTCTCAACAAATTAACTAAAAGGTTAAAAAGAAAATGGGACGATATCCCAACACTAGCACACAAGTGCAAAGGCCGAACTGCTCCAGATAAGTCCCAATCTCGGACTACTAGTCTTTATCAACTTGTACACCGTGACCAGTGGGGTACGGGTCATCAACTTGGTCTTCAGAGTGTTGACCATCATAGTCAACAGTGGTGGTACCTGCAGTAGAGTCTAACAAAAATGTTGCAAAAAGGAGTGACTTCAAAAGAACTTTGCAAGGCAGGTTATTCCACAATAACATAGATACATGATACAAAACATAGCATGATATAATATGATATGAGACACATGATGCAATTATGATTCTAACTCTATGTATGCTAGTCTCTATGGTAGACATGCTTTAAGTCATAGCACCATACTTCTTTGGGTCGTCAATCACTCCCCCTCAATCATACAAGATATCTTGGGTCTGCCAAGGTAATTAGGTAAAGTCCTCATCAAAACCATGGTTGGGGATTAAGTCACCACTCTCTCACATCACCATTTGGTATAAGTATTGGCGCATGTCACGGTAAAGCCTAGCCCAATGCAAGTCTTCTACTCAGTCATATCAACTCAGATCCAGATACGTTCATTCCTCGCCCCGGGCGATCCTTTCCGGTACCCTTCACACTAGAGTCAGCGTAATCCCGGATTACGAACTCATCAACCCTATTGGTCATCCACAAATAGTAAACGGGAAGCTCTCACGTCCCTTCACGGATATGATCCACCGATCCTCAAGCGCCCGTGAGCCCAAGTCTAGCTATTTGCAACCCTACCAATAAATGGCCCCTTTCAGGTATTCGTAGCATGGTTTATGTCCCCTACCGGATTGGTTACCGGCCTAGAGCGCCCATCAAACCATACACTACCACGGGTCGTTCGGTCTCAATGTGTAACACCCCCCATATTTCTAACCCGAGATCTGTATTCCAGGTCCGAGAACCCGAAGGTCTAGTCGGGTGAACTTGTGGAGTATCCAGATTGAAGCCCATGATCCATACCCAGGACCCATGGATCTGGATCCTTTATCTGAAGAGCCTGCCTTGGTAGGATTTTGGAATTCTGAAAGTCAGGTGTTGTTCAGAGATGTCTGGATTGAAGGTAATATCTCCCCCATCTCCTATTTTAGGCTAGGTTGGCCTTGGGTATCAACCCCCTAGTAAAAGCACCCTTGTATGGAAAATTACATGGGAGCGGTTACTAGTGGCGGTCGCTCAACCTAAGCGACCGGCCCAAGCGACCGCCCGGTCTGTTTTCGGGGATTTTGCCCTATTTTGCCCCCTGACTTCTATAAAAGGCAACCTCCGTCTAATTAACGAATACTTTATTAATGGTTGCTTATTTGGGAGGTTAGACGGCTGCGGGGAAGATCTGAAAGAGTCTCTGGAGTACTGACAGTGACTTGGAAGATTAGTTCTTTCCTTCTTTGACTCTCTGGCGTGAGGTATTGAATTAACCCTTCGTTCTTTACTCTCTTTGTCCGTTAAATTAGTATTACCCTTTTTCCCTCGTCTTTGTGATTACCCCCTTGGATATTTTAACTCTCTTTTTAATCTACTTGAGATGGAATAACCGTAAACGAAACCCTGTTTCCGTGAGATGGTTAATCCAGTCAAGGGGAGGGTTATGGGTAATCTATTGATGGTAATGGTTAGTTTTCCCTCACCCTTTTGGCTTAGGGAGTGTTTGATTCGAGACTTAGGTCAAGATTACTCGAAATCCGGATTGAAATTGAGTAATCAGAAGCCTGAGTTTCGGATTGAAACTCACTGTTTTTGGGGCGGTCACTAGTGGCGGTCGCTCAACCTAAGCGACCGGCCCAAGCGACCGTAAACAGTGACCAATTGGATTTTGGTTCTGATTCAAATTGATTCATGTGACTTATATATTCTAATAACCCTGTGTTTAGGTGTTTACTGTTTGAAAGAAAAGTCTTCTAATAGTTACTGGATTCCATTTTACGGACATTTCAATTATATGCAAGTAAGGACAATCTATCTTATCTATCTACATATACTTGAACATGTTAATCTGATAGTTGTTAGTTTTAATTTCTATTATTATATGCTGCTGTAGTTGTATTTAATTCTTATATACTACTGCTGTTTGCCTTGATTTCATAATTACCTGGTGAATTGTGAATGTTATATGATTATGGTAATTGGTATATGGTTATGATAGTTGGGGTGTTCCTTTTGGGATATCTTGGCTGGTGATATTAGAAGGCTGTGGAATGGGACACATGCCTACTGATACCTTCAGCACTATCATGATTAATTGATGACATTATTAGGATGAGTTTAGATTGCATGGCTAGGTACCCCACATGTTACTACCCTTTCGGTAGGGGGATTGAAACCGAGTGACCCGTGATGACAGTGACGTGACTTGGTGGTCCACTGTTAGTCATATAAATGGTAGGATTGCATATGTTAGGGTTGGGCTCATGGATGTCCAAGGACCGGACCGGGTGTCGTGAGGAATCATGAGAGCATCCGCCCCAATAATATGTGGATGACCATAGGGTTAAGGAGTGGAGTCCAACAGAGGTAGCCAATCCGTGAGGATTCTTACTCCTAGGTTGCGAAGGATACTGAACCGAGTTGGTTGGTGCCATAGGGGATGTATCTGGACTTCATGTAGACATGTAACCATTATGACCTTGCATTGGATTAGAAACCCCGACATGCGCCAGTACTCATTACCAATGGTCGTGGTGAGAGAGTGTGGACTTAACCCCTAACCATGGTTTGTGAGCCAGGTGTGGACTTTCCCTGGATCCCTACAGAGGTAACCAGTCCTTGCCGGATCAGAGTGATGAGACTTACCCAGAGGAGGGCTGGTGTTTATCTTAAAGCATGTCAACTGTTAGAGACTTGCATAGTTAGAAATCATAGCATCATTCATATTTTGCATTCATTCATATTACTTTTGTATCATGGCATTATTGGATGATGGATGAGATTTATGATTGTTTCCTTACTGAGTTCTTTAGAACTCATTCCTTTATTCTTTGCATGTTTATAGCCTGCACAGAAGAAGGATTTATATCTGAAGATGGGCTGGTTTCCTATGAAGGAACCATCCCGTATGAAGAAGATGTGGCACCGCCAGTGGGAGATGGAAATAGCATGTGCGGGAGTTCCTGCGGGTGCATGGAGTGCGCTTATCGCACCGGTTGATGGTCAGAGGCGAAAGGTGGTTAGGCAGTTCGCACAGAGACTGGAGAAGAATTGGAGGACCCCTCACCTTATTAAACTTGAGTTTAAGTTCATTGACTTTGAAAAGCAAACTGGAAAGAAACTGATATAAACACTTTTGAATTATTCCGCTGCCCTCATTTTTGTTTTATCCTTTATTCTTTATTCTTTATTTCTTTCCTTTGATATTGGAGTATTTTGGGACTCCTGTAATACTTTATTTCAGATATTGATATGTCTTTGCTCTTGATTATCTTTATTTGTCTTAAATATTGTTGATAGACTAAAACCTTGGATCTTGTGACGGATCGCACCCACGGGTTGTCGGGCGGGTAACCGAGACCGATGGGTGGGGTGTGACACAATGCCCTTCCGATTCGGGTCTGATACGACAGGGACATCCTAGCCATACATCTAGACAAGTCCTATATATGTCATCCAATATTTCGGAAAAGAGTCGATGGGCATCTTTGGAGAACATCCCATACTATTCCCTCCGATGTCCAAGGACAGAAATGTCAATAGGACATTCCCCAATCCCAAATCATACCTATTCACATTCTCAATTCCATCATATCATACATAGATGACATTTCATCATATAGAGAGATACATACCATAACATGATCAATTACATATGAATTTATTAAGAATACATAATCATGATAACAAAAGAATATGTAAACATGGCACTACTATACTTGAAGTACTTATAACAGTCACATACTATAGTAAATACGATAAAGAAGGTAAATCTACTAAGTCTCTAACATAGAAGCAAGAATCACATAATCTATGTAGTTATGGTAACAACCGTCCTTACCTTAAGTCGCGATGATGATAATCCAATAATCTCAAAAGAATGATCCAAAGATGGTAATAAGACCCTAGACAAACATAAATGAAAGGTTAGAAAAGAAATCGGGAAAATCGGAGGTCGAACGGGTCAAAACGGAGCAAGGTTGCTGTCAGCAACAAGTTTGGTCGATGGTCCTTGGTTGATGGCATCGACCAAAGAGGATCGACCAAAATTGTCTTCGGGGCTACATAATGGGTTTTGGGGATTTTGGTCCGAAATGGGTCTTCCGCGGTTCGGATCGATCCGAAACTTGGAGGGAATGCTAGGAACAGTAGCAGGAGACTATGTAGCAAGAATTAACATGATCCAATGGTCCAAATGAAAACCCCCAAATTAAGGTCCTAGGTTCAAACTTGCAAGAATCATGTTCTTCAATGGAATCAATTGAAATTACAAGAGAACTTAGGAATTCAATTAAGGGAATGATGGGCAGTAGATTAGAGATACATACTAACATATAATCAGACCTAATTGAAAGAGAAAAAATCAGATTAAGAGATGAATTCATGTTGTAAAGAAGAAAAAAATCAAAATAAGAAAGCAAGAACATCATTTATGAGAATCATAGCATGGAAAGGGTGAAGAGAGGTTTAATCAAAGCAAAAGAGCTTGTAGAAGAGGTGGTTGCAAGGTTGCAGCACCTTCTTCACGAACTCAGTAGCAAGAACAAGATGAGGTAAAAGTAGATTAGAGAGAGAGTGAGAGATTACATACCTTGGAGAAGAGATTAGAGAAGAGAGACAATGATTTTTTGTAAAAGATCATCACCCAAGCCAAGGAGGAGCCTAAGAGGAGCTTTCCCACGTTCTCATGTGTTGAAATGAGTAAAATATGGTTCTAGGTTCGAGGTTTCACTCAAATAGAGGAAGGAATATCCAAAAAGCATCTTTTTCTCAAATCTGGGTAACTTTGGTCGATGGTCCTTAGTTGATGGCATCGACCAAAGAGCATCGACCAAAACAGGTAACAGGTTTCAGCAGAAAATCCAGAAATAGTTCAGCAAATTCGAACAAGGATTTGGAGGGCTATACGGGGTCAAATTGAGTGAGGTTTTCTCCTAAAAGTCAATAAAGAAGTATAGTTTGCAGAAATACCTTTGGATCAAGCATGGGAGATCATTAGGTCCATATAATAAGCTCACCTTCTTCGATGCGCAAGCAGGATTTGCCAGACATAGTTCAGCAATTTCGGACAGGGATTTGGGGGGCTATATGGGGTCAAATTGAGTGAGGTTTTCTCCTACAAGTCCATCAAGAAGTCTAGTTTCAGGAAATATATTTGGATTGAGCACAGGAGTTCATTAGGTATTTCAACTAATTCACCCCTCTTCGGTGCGCAGATTCAAAACTAACACTGACAATGCTCTCAAGTGAGGGGCATCATCGTCAATGTCCAAGGGCTTGGGCTCCGACACCAAATCATCAACCAAAAAGGGTCCACAAGTATCTTTTCCCCCACTTTGGGTCTTCGGACCTACAAACATAACAGATTCCGGGCCGGGTCAAGGTTAGGATAAGGCCAGATATTACAGGTCTACCCTAAGGGAAAGGTCTGGCATCACTTCTTAAGGCTTTCAAAGATAATAACACTGAAATCAAGGTTCAACTTTAAGGTCTAATATCAAACAAGTCTTTCTTTATCCCAAAACAAATAGGGTGTTCGGGCTAGGTTTGGGCTGGATGTCACAGGAACGCTGTTCAAGTATTTTCAAACACAGACCTTCCAAAGATCCTGGGATAGATGTTCGGGCTTGGAGGGAATGACCATCATCTGAAGATCTTCTTTTTCTTTGATCAAAGTTTCGACCCTCCTGCCAAGATCAACAGCAATTCCTTCAAACTTCTTTGATTCACGAGTTAAGGCTCCAATACGGCTATTGGCCAGATCAAGATCTTTCTTAAGATGCCCGACCGAGGCGTTTTCCTCTTCGAGCGCAGCCGCTTCCTTCTTCAATTGAGAAAACTCTGAGTCCGCCAACCTCATCTGGTCCTCATAATATTGAAGTCAGGAGAAGCTACGGGCCACTCGGTTCAAAGCCTCAATTTGTTGATAAAAGTTCTCCACAACGGTCCTGATAAGATGGAGGATTGTCAAAGAATTTTGATGGACATTATGATCAAGAAGTTAGTGAACCAGAAAAGACAATTACCTGGTAGAAGCACGGACAAATGCATCATCACTGAGAGGATTCGAAGGCTTGACGGTCGGCTGGCATCAAACAACCCATTCGGAGGCTTTCTCAGGATTCAGCGTGACTTGATCGGATGCGCTCAAAGTCCATTGGGGAACGAAGACCTCCTCCGATCCCTGGATTTTCCCTTGTTTCTTCGGGACAGTGGCATCGATCGGGTCATGCCTCCTTTTGGTTCGGACAAGAGGAGGGACGACCTCATCCTCCTCGACAGGCTTCTTTCCTTTCCTCGAGCCTTCACCCACGGGTCTTGGTATTCTTAAGCTCCAGGTGGGCAGCTTCGGGGCGGGGAGGCCGTTTTTTGAGCAGTAGCCCTCTCGGCCGATGTTACCGTTCTAGGAGATCTTTTCTCTGCGGCCTCGACTCCCTTGGCCTCATTGGCCCGGATGGCCTTGGGATTAACTCTTGGAGGCATTGCAGAAAAGATGGAGTCAGAGAACTCGGTGAAGTGATATAATGATCAGAAAAAACATAAAGATTAGAAAGCTCACACTTAGCCAGCCCCCAATACTGAAGGACAACTGTATATTCCATCTCCAAATCGTGAATCTCTTGGAACCACGAAATTGACTTGATCTTTTTGGCAGCAGCTTGTTCGGCGTCGTTCAACAGAAGAACGCGGTTAGCCTCGGTATAAGAATCAAGCCGATTCCAACTGATCAGGAAGTTCAAATCTTTTTGGGGCGCTCGGCAGAAAAAGTACCGTTTGCGCCACCCTTTATGGTTAGAAGGATAGGTACCCCTGGCTAGGATACTGCTCAACCATCCAAGCTCAATCTTGTTGCGCTTGGAAATAAAAACCCAACCCGGAGGGTTGGATTGAGACATAGCATAGAAATGTATAAAAAGAGCAAGAAAAGGTTCAATGCTAAGTTCAAAGCATAAACCAAGAAAGCCGACAATATGACGCCAACTATTGGGGAGAAGCATTCCGGGACAAATATCCCAGTGGTTCAAAATGGCAGAAAACAAAGGATTGTAAAAGGAAAACCGGACTCCACTTTCTAGAGTGTCCAGATACAGCGAGAATTCATCAGTGAGATTCGAGTTGGCCCTCTCATGAGAATTGGGAAGTCGAAGAAAATAATCGGGAGGAAATTCAAAGTGTTGGAATGCCGAAGTCAACTCGGCATCGGTGTATTTAGAAACATAAGAACTCGGGTCTTCTTTGGGTCTTTTAGATTGTCGAGGGGCCTTGGCAACTGCCTTCAAAGTTTTAGATGGTTTGGAATAAAGATGAAGGGTTGGAACCTCAATCTCTTTCTTTTGGCTCACTTCATCAAACTCATGCCAAACTTTAGTTAATTTTTGTTCCTCATTATATGATCGTTCGACAGAAACAGAGATAGTGGTTTCGTCACCAAAATTGCCCTGACCGGCATAACGTTCAGGAGAACCCTCGTCAGAGGTTTTACCGCTTCCCATTACAAGGAAAGTGTCTTGTTGTGGCTTTTAAATCAGGAAAGAAACAAATGCAAAAGTGAAAGGAGTAACTAAAGTAAGCAAAGAAGGCAAGAAAGTTACTAAACTTACTTGTTCGCCGGAGTAAGAAGCTTGGAAGCAGAAATGCAGTTAGGGCACAGAGAAGACGACGACGAGTGTTCAAGTTGCAGACAAGAATGAAATTTGAAAAAGCAATAGGCGGTTTTTACATAAGCCATCCAGTGGGCACGTGTATGATCAAGATCAATTCAGATTAACGATCGTGATCGGGCGACGATTCGAAAAGGCGTAAATGAATCGAATCGAAGCTGACGTTTTGGGGAACCGTCGCTTTGAGTTAAAAGCAATGATGGTTTCGGCTGTAACAGACACGTGGCGACTCCCACATGAAAGCTAAAGATGTTCGCGTACCTCGAGGGGAGCAATGACGCAACAACATTAAATGCGACTTGACATTTATGAGAACAAGCAATCATTCAGATTCCTTGTTCGGTTTTCACATTCGGTTTGAATCAAACCTAGCCCTCAGGGTTTCCCGAACGCTTGGTCTAGGGGGCTCATGATAAGGGAAAAATATCGTTGAACCGGGTCTGTCCTTGGTTCAACCCTCAACCCCGATCGGAAGCAAACCGACCGATTTGGGTTTGACCGAACCGGGGTCGAAGATGGCGTGTTCAGGAAGAAACCTTACACGATCAACAAACAAGCATGACTCCGATATTCTTGGGATGAATAACTCGTCAAAGAGACGGTTATCGGCACTCATGGGAGCGGACGATCGTGCCAACTCGAATAACTGCCACGCCTGTAGCATCAAGATCGTGCAATTAGGGGAAGTTATCCATTACCCCACTAACGGGTCTAACCATCAAGATTTGACGGCCATTAAAAGAAGGCAGGTACAAGTTCAACGAACGAGATTAAAAGGTAAACTCTATATAAGATAGAACCAACGTACAAAGAAGGTATTTGAATCGTATTCCCAGTTATCGTATTCATACTTTAGCTCTGCTACTAGTCAGAGCCTTTGTGATCAGTTCATGAACTGACTTAGCCATCGGAGGTGGACTCCCGACCCCCACGGTCGGGCCACATATGACAATTGTTTTGCAGGTCATTCTCAAGTGATCTAAGGGCTGAGCAGATTTTGGACGTGTCACATGGAAACAAGACAATTTTGAAAAAACTAAAACAAACTATACAAATTGTAAAATGCTAATTACCGTGATTGCATCCACTAGTTCATTGATGTCGTTGCTTGAATTTGTAAAAAAAAAAAAAATCAAACCGAGCAAGAGATTACACAAATTGTAAATGGTGAATGAGACAAGGAGCAATATTATTAAGTTGTCAAAGAAATTAAAGGGACTAAATTAAATATATATATCATATGATTGGAAATATAAGAAATAATTGAAGGTGGGTGTGAACAAGATGGGTGGATGTATAATAAGTTGTTCATGTTCCTTATGAACAATTAACAATAATTGTTGTGATTAATAATTGCTAAATATATAATTTTTAATTAGAAACTTTCAAGTTGAGTGTTTAGATGAAGAGAATCAGTTCCCAATAAAATTATTCATCTTAATAGTCAAATGCATTGATGGTGAAAACGATATAAAAAGCACATGATGTAGTAATGGTATCAAATATAAATATATAATATAAGTGGACATACAAGATGGGTGGATATATATAAGTTCCTAATTCCTTGAGAATGATTAACAACTTTTGTTGTGATTAAAAAGTGCTAAATAGATTGAATATTATTACAAACTTTCAAGTTGAATGTGTAGATTTCTTTTTATTTGGTAAGAAGTTGAGTGTCTAGATGAAGAGTATCAATTTCAAAATGAAATTGTTTAATCCCATGAAACATGGGCTTTCCTCTTTCGTTGTGAAACCTATGTTTTAACTACGATGAGAAATCAGGGTCATATCTAATGTTGTTCAAAAAACTACCTTCAGGATCTTACCAAAAAGAAAAAAAAAACTACCTTCAGGATGTACAATGGGCATTTCAAGTTTTTTCTCATGCCTTTTGGCTTGACAAATGCCCCGTCGATGTTTTAGGTGACTATGAGTGCCATTTTTCGACCCTTGTTACAATGTACCCTGTTGGTGTTCTTTGATGATCTCCTCGTCTATAGAAAAACCTAGCCAGATCACATCAACCACTTTCGAGAGCTCTTAGAACTCCTACAACAACAACAATTACTTCCACACTCTGTTACTCTATTACTTTGATTATTTGACATCGCTTCCGCACTCCGATATTTGTTTTGAAATCCTTCTAAGATCCTTACTTTTGATTTAACTCTTTAATTATATTAATACATTGATTGATTCTTGCTTATGATTGTACTCTTGTGTGGAATGGTTGGATGATTGTTTGAGACTTAATCTTTGGGGCTGTGGATCACACCTCTGGATACTCAGGTAGGGTATCGGCTAGGGGATGTGACAGTTGCCTTGGGGGAAATGTGGGTACCCCAATGGTGGTGATTCCCCACCTTAACCATAAACAGGACTAGACCCATCACCAAGTAGCCTTGAAGAATCAACTCCAGTTTTACCTAGATTAACATCAGTAAAAGGTACTTTACAAGGCTTTCCTCTAAGTATGGATGATCCTCCCATCGCAAGTTCTGGTGAATTCTTATTGTCAATTAGGAAGTCTTCCAACGTAGCTATTGATTTCAACTGTTGTCCAAGAGATGCAATGGTTTTCTGACACTCCGCTAGCTTTCCTGCCGCTACGGTCAACTCCTTATCCTGCATAAATAAAATTATACACCAGCCCATAAACCATAGGCAATGTGTGGTCTATGATGCGTCCAAAATCTGCTCAGCCCTTAGATCTCCTGAGAATGACCTTCAAAATAAAGCGTCAGATGTGGCCCGACCGCTGGGATCGGGAGTCCACCTCCGAAGGCTAAGTCAGTTGATGAACTTAATCACAAACGGCTCTGCTAGAGCACAGAGCTAAGGAATGAATAATAGGAATACGATTCAGATAGTAAGCATCTGAGTGTTTTCGTCCGTCCCTACCTTGTGGGTAGGTGATGTCTTATATAGAGTGTACCTTCGAATCTCCTTTGTTGGATGTATTTGAGCCTTCTTCGGGTAGTCGTTGGATCTTAACAGATAGATCCGTTGAGTGATAGACTTCTACTAGTTTGGACTAGTAGATGACTCCTAGGATAACTTGATTGTTATCTGATGGTTATCCGTATGATAGCGATGAGTGACAGCCGTCGAATTCTGCTAGCCGTCATTAGGTTGATTAGCCTTTTTCGAACGTATAGGATTAGGGCGTGCTTGTGACTGAGTTAGTTTTCTTCCTCAGCAAGCTATCTCCTGAACCCGGCTCGCTCGGAAGCGAGTCGATCATCCCGACTTGAGTCAAGGGTCGAACCAAGAATGAACCAAGTTCGATCATATTTTCTCCATATCACGAGCCCCCCAGACCCAGCATTCGGTCAATCCCGAGGGCTTGGTTTTTAACTGGGTTCTTCGTCAAGCAATAGTCTTGTATAACCCATTAAATGTCATTTCACATTTAATGCGGTTGTGTCGCTTTTTCCTCGAGTATTGTGAGGGTGACGCCACGCGTCCTTTCGCAGTTGAAACTATTGTGGCTCACGCAATCAAAACGACAGTTTCTGAACGCTTGTTTTGGATTCATGAGTTTAAACTTTCGAACCGTCTTCAAATCTCGATCGTTGATGCCGAATTCATCTCGATCGTACATGTCCTTGAACACTCGTGCGGGTGCCTAAAAGCGGTTCGTTGTTTTCGTAGGTTTCATTCTTCTTGTTTGGAATTTTGAAACCTCGTCGTCTTCTTTGCACCTTCACGATTCTCTCATCCTCCAGCTTTCTGCCTCAGTGACTCAGTAAGTTTACTGACTCCTTTGCAAAGTTTACTTTCGTCTCCAGGTTTCTTTTTCTCTAGAAACCACAATCAAACCTTTTAGTAATGGAAGATAATAGGGTTTCTTCTGAGACTTCCCTTGTGCCTAGCGCCGGTAAAGGCGATAGTGGTGATGAGGCCTTCGTTTCTGTCCCCTCTTAGCAGTTGGATAGTGACAAGAAAACCCTAACCGCCCTCTGGTGTGACTTCACAGAAGTTAGCCAACAGAGAAGTGTAGAAGAAAAAGTTGAAACTTCTTCTGCCCTTCCTGAGTCTGGACCATCCATGACTCTTAAGGACTGCCGAGTCTTCTGGGCAGTCAAGACAACCTACCAAATCCGCCGGTGGACCTGATTCTGTTGCTTCCTCCTATAACGAGGAAAACCTTCCTTTAGCCGTCCAGGGTTTTGACTTTCCTTCTTCGTACCATCTTAGGGCAAATTTTCCCTGTATATTGATACACTGGAAAGCAGGGTTCGCTTTCCCTTCTTCAATCCTTTGTTTGTAGCCATTCTGAATCATTGGGACATTTGTCCCGGAATGTTTCTTCCCAATAGTTGGCGTCTCATCGTCGGCTTCTTGGGTTTATGCTTTGAACTTGGCATCACGCCTTCTCTTCCTCTTTTTGTACATTTTCATGTTCTTTCTATTTCCCATCCTCCCGGTTGGGTTGTGCTTTCTAAGCGCAACAAAGTGGAGCTTGACTGGACGGGTAGCATTCTTGCCAAAGGAACCTGTCCTTCCAATCATAAAGGATGGCGCAAACGGTACTTTTTCTTCCTAGCGCCTCAATCAGATCTTAACTTTCCGACCGTCTGGAAGCAGTACACTTCATACTCTGAGGGTAACCGGGTCCTTCCCTTATCCAAAGAAGATAGAGCGGCAGTCGGGAAGATCAAGTCAATTCCATGGTATCAAGAGATACATGGATATGAGATGGAATACAACTCCATCCTTCAGTACTGGGGGTTGGCTCAACGTGAGCTTTCTAACTGCCACGTTTTACTTTCTTGAAAATACTATGAATTTTTCAACTCTGACTTTCATCTTTCTTTGTAGTGCCTCCAAGAATGAATCTCGAGAGTCTTCGGGTAAAGGCTGCCAGGGCTGTTGTGACTGCTAAACAACAACGGTCTCCTCGAGCCTTGACTGCAGAATAGGCAGCTCCTGCACCTCCTCCGGACCCTTCTTACAAGGGTGTCAAGAACCTGAAGCCAGTGGTTGAAGCTTCAGGGAGAGGGAAAAAACCAATGGTGGAAGAGGTAGACATCCCCTCTCCCACTCGAACTAAAAGGAAGCATGACTCAACTGATGCTTCTGCTCCGAAGAAATCCAAGAAGAATAAAGATTTTGAGGATATCTTTATGCCTCAATGGACACTGACACGGACAGATCGAGCAACACAGGATCCTGAGAAGGCAGCTGAATGGAGCTCTCTCGGCCTTTTGCCCGCCGATCGTCAGGCCTTTGAGGCCCTAGAGGATGATGTTCTCGTTCGTCATTCCACAAGGTATTATTTTTCTTGATCTTTTGCTAATTGCATTGTAATCTCTCATGAGATTTTCTGATAATCTCCTTGTCTTTCCAGGAATGCTGTGTTGAGCTTTTATCAACACATGGAGGCATTGAACCCAGTTGGTTGCAATGGCTCCTTGCTGCAGACCTGCGAAGAGAATTTGGCAAAGGCCAATTTTGAAGTAGACTGGCTGAAGAATGTAGCCGAAGAGTTGAAGGAGAAGCACGATGAGGAGATGAATTCCTTGAAGAAGGAACTTGACTCGTCAATTGCTCGTGCTAATGCTGCCGAACGTGAGGCCAAGAAGCATAAAAAGGAGGCTATTGCTTTTGGCAAGAGCCTCGAGTTTAAGTCCTTGGATAATGAACGCCTGTTGAAGATGGCAGTTCCTAGCAAGCCCGAACATATTAGACCAGATCTTCGAAGGGACTGCATTCGGAAGTATCTGAACAGCGTCCCCTTCACTAAATTGCTGGGCTCCTTCAACCTTCAAGCTTATCGAGCGGGCCAAAGTGACGTCTGGGAAAAGATCCTTGAATCTAACCCTTCCTTCGATACAACTTTCGAGAGGTGTGTCACAAGGAAATCTTCTGGAAGCTTAAGTTGTCTTTCCCTGACTAGGTTTTGGAAGAGGAGGCTCCTATTC
Source organism: Hakea prostrata (assembly GCF_041222555.1). Taxonomy (NCBI): domain Eukaryota; kingdom Viridiplantae; phylum Streptophyta; class Magnoliopsida; order Proteales; family Proteaceae; genus Hakea; species Hakea prostrata. The sequence goes on along the minus strand of NC_142606.1, from coordinate 33,666,406 downwards.
CAGCGGACCCAAATATTGAGGAGTATCTTGCTGATTCGCCGCCCCTTCCCAAAGAACCTCAACAGCCTGCTTTGGAGAAAGATCCTGACAAAGACTCTTCGGCTGTCAGCGAGGAAGAATCATAGGAAACCATCTCTGTTTTTTTTTTTTTTTTTTTGTAAGGGTTGGCCCTCTACAGTTTCAATGAAATAGAAACCAGTCTTCTTTTTCTCGAACTCTTCCAATGATTGCCTTAATACTTCCTCATCTCATATCCAAAAAATTGTCTTCCGTCTTAAGACCAAAATGTGAATGATATAAGTTATCACGTAGATTAACTTGTACCTTAACGGGAGATAATGTTCGGGATATCATGAAGATGCGTTCGGGAGAGACTTGTTCGGCTTCATTTGTGCCATCTGAACTTTTACTCCCAACTCCTCCTTCATTTATGATGAAGTCCAAACGTTTCTTTGTATTCGTATACCAGTCACTACTCCCAAGGAGTTGGAAATACTCTATTATTTAATGGTGGTGCGACGGTTGGCAGTATCCTCGTATCAGGTGCATATTGTTCCACGTGGAAACTTTGTTTAACCTTCGAATTTCGAATTTGAAGCGCCATTATCCCCTGACCGGTAGATCCTGCGTTTTTAGGAATTCGAAGTGTCTCTTCGATCTTGTCCCTTGATTGTCATAGGCTTTCAACCATCGCATCTCTCTTTGAGGCTATTTAAGCCCCTCAAGGGTACTTCATCCTTATCTCGCTATCTGCAAGTTATTTCCTGTCGATAGATTTGCAAAATGACATTCCGTCTTCCTTTGTTGTATCCGGACTCTTGTCCTCCAACAAAATCTTCGATCAGAATCTAAACAAGTAAGTCATCTGCTCTGTCTATGTCAAGAATCTCTTCTTCTCCCTGAGAAAACTCCACAATATTCATACTTGGGGTTTACTTAACGGAAGTTCTGAGTAGTTCATGTTCAACAGAGATCTAGGGTTTTCCCTATTTCTGTATGTTGTTGGATTTTTGTATTGACACTGCTTTTTTGTATTTGCAGTGCCTCCCAGAATTAACTTGGACTTTATTAGGGTGAATTCCTGTAAGAAAACTGCCCCAGTACCGACGAAGGTTGCTTCCTCTGAGGTGATTGCCGTTGGTGAATCTTCTAAACGTGAGGAAACTGCTGTTGGTGAATCTTCAAGATCGACTCCCATAGTTTTGCTGATGTTTCTCCTACGCTCCCTCTGCCTGAAGAGACCGTTCGGTCTTCCAAGGAGGACGTGGCTCCCTCCGTTGTTGCTTGTATTGTTGAATGCCCCTGCCGAAGATATCGTTCGGTCTTCCATGATGAAGACCCTTCGGGCATCTGAGGAAGATGCGGTCCCTACAGGTGCCGCTTTTATTTCCAACTCTAGTGCTTGTTCGGCATCCTCCTCTGCTCCTTCCTTGGAGTTGGAGGATTTTGCCACCAGGAAGCGCCCTAGGTTGGCTAATGATGTATATCATCCTTCTTGGTCGTTGAAGCGATTTTGACAAAGCATTGGAATGGTGCACTGCTGTTCAGATGCCTGCCGAGAACAAAGCCCTCTCCACGATCTCAGACAGAGATTTTATGAAATCTCTGGTGATGTAAGTTTTTCTTCATTACCTTTTGCTCAGAAGATTTTTCTTTTGCTCTTGACTAACTCTGAAGTTATTGCAGGAGTCTTACTGGTAACTTTCACAACCAAGTGGAGGCAGCCTTTAGACTCGGTAGACTGAGTGATGAAGTTTCCAGGCTTCGGGAAGACTCCAAAGCCAAAGACGCTGAGATTGCTTGTCTTGGAAACCGAGCTTGGGAGATTGCACGAGAGAAGAATTCCAAGATCGAACGTCTTTGTTCGGATTTGGATGATGCCAGGGAGAAGATTCGTCAGCTAGAGCGAGAAGCAGGAAAGCCAGGGGCGAAAGGGTCTGAAGCGTTACCCCAAAGGCAAGCTGTTATCCCTTTGCCCGAGTCCCTCCCAAGTGATGTTCGCAGGGCTTGCATTTTCAAGTATTTGAACAGTAAGCCTTTTGTTGACATGCTGAACGCTTATAACTTGCAAGCATACCGGGATGGCGAAAACGAAGTATGGGAATCGATATTAAGGAGAAATCCTTATTTCAACACGACTCCCCACCGCGCCAATTGTCATCCTGAAGTGTTTGCAAAGCTGGGACTTCCTCTTCCTCCCTGGTCCAAGGACACAACAGACCTTCCTCCTCCAGATCCAGATATAATGCATCATCTCGACGATTCTCCTCCCTATTCTCCTCTGAAAGGATTCAGCTATGAAGAGCTTGCCTTGAATGCAGGTTTGATCAAAGATCAGACTTCTCCCGGTCAAGCTGGATAAAGAGTATGGAATTGCGGAGGATTTTGTACTTGCAGAATGCTTCGCAATCCCCAAGGGAGAAAAACAAGTGATAACATATGTTTTCCCGACCCCATTCTTCTTCTTCTTCTTGAATCTGTGTTGCTTCTTGACTCTGTGTTATTTCTGACAAAGTTATTTGAATTCCTGATGATCACCGATGATGACTTTCCTTTTTGACCGAATGAAGATTGTATCTCAACACTTGTTATCTCATATGTATATTTGATGTAAAGGTTGGCCCCTTCTGGTCATTTAAAGGAATAAAGAATCAACTTCAGCTTTGAACTTTTGTCAGCCACTTGAGTCATTGTTGCAGTAGGTCTTAGTTGTTTCGAAACAATGCCTTTACTTAGAGATTTCTGTAGAAATTCAATAAGTTTGAGAAGGAACTCACTCGGGTTTTAAACCAATGCCTTGTAGAATGAACTCACTCGGGTGTTAAACCGATGCCTTTACTTAAGAATTTTCTGAAAAATTCAATAAGTCTGAGAAGGAACTCACTCAGGTTTTAAACCGATGCCTTGTGGAAGGAACTCACTCGGGTGTTACACCGATGCCTTTACTTAAGAATTTCTGGAAAAATTCAATAAGTCTGAGAAGGAACTCACTCGGGTTTTAAACTGATGCCTTGTGGAAGGAACTCACTCGGGTGTTAAACCGATGCCTTTACTTAAGAATTTTCGGAAAAATTCAATAAGTCTGAGAAGGAACTCACTCAGGTTTTAAACCGATGCCTTGTGGAAGGAACTCACTCGGGTGTTAAATCGATGCCTTTACTTAAGAATTTCTGAAAAAATTCAATAAGTCTGAGAAGGAACTCACTCGGGTTTTAAACCGATGCCTTTTGATTTTGTCTCGCTGGATCTGTTCTTAAGTGTTGTATGATGCCCCCCAATCAAAGGACAGTATGTTGAAAACTGATAATTGTATTGATTGAGTTGAAATTTGTTACATCATGAACGAAAATGATAATCTTCAAGGATAATATTTCTTCAGATGCCTGGCATTCCACGAACGATCCAACTCTTTCTGGGTTGTCATGTTCTTCAGCTTATAAGCTCCCGAACCGACTGGTTTAATAATCATATATGGTCCTTCCCGTGAAGGGTCCAACTTCCTTTGATGGCGTGGGTCTGAAGCTAGGGTACTTCTCAATACCAAATATCCTGCTATGTACCGACAATTCTTCACTCGGGTATTATAATGTGATGCTATCCTTCGCTGATAATGTTGAGTTCGTGCTATTTCTTTTGCACGAACTTCATCCAACAAATCAAGGCTATCTAGCAGTCCTTGTTCGTTCGCTTTTTCTTCGAACTCTCTGTCCCGCAGTGTTCTAGCCATTACCTCCACAGGTGCCAATGCTTCAGATCCGTAAGCCAATTTAAAAGGAGTTTCTTCTGTGGGTGTTCGAACCGTAGTTTGGTAGGCCCATAGTACATTCTGTAATTCTTCTACCCACAGGGCTTTGTCAGCTTCGAGTCTTCTCTTTATTCCCTCAAGTAACGTTCGGTTTGTAACCTCTACTTGATCATTGCTTTAGGGGTATGCCACTGATGACATACAATGCTCAATCAAATAAGTTCCGCAAAATTGCTCAAATTGTGGACAGTCGAATTGAGTGACATGATCAGTAACGATTATTTTTGGCATCCTGAACCGATATATAAGTGACTCGAGCACGAACTTCTCCACTTTTTCTTTCAGTGATGGTTGCCAGGGCGCTAACCTTGACCCATTTGGTGAAGTAGTCGATTGCTACTATAAGATACTCTCTTCCGCCTGACGCCTTGGTGAAATTGCCCATGATATCAATTCCCTACATCGCAAAAGGGATGGGATCTAGAATCGAAGTCATGCTTTCAGCTGGGCGTTTAGATACTGTTGCATGGATTTGACAATCGCTACACCGGCGAACATATTCCATAGTAGCTTGCTGGAGCTGAGGCCAATACAACCCAAGCCGCAGAATTTTGTATGCCAAGCCTGTCCGCCCATGTGAGCACCACAAATTCCTTCATGCACCTCAGCCAGAGCTGATTCCGATCCCTCGAGACCTAAGAATCTCAGAAGGGGTCCAGAATAAGATCTTTTGTATAGCCTTCCATTCTGCATAATGAATCGCGCTGATCGTACTTTGATTAATCTCGCCTCTTTCGGATCCTCTGGTAGTTTATCATCTCTCAGATATTCTACTATTGGATCCATCCAACAATGCTCCGCTTCAATATAGGAAATTTCCTTCTCGTGATAACTTGGAAATGTTATCTCTTCTATGTAGACCGAAGGGTCTAAATTCTTTTCTTTGGCATTGGCTAATCGGGATAGCTCATCTGCCATTGTATTTTCTTTTCTTGGAATCTGACATACTTTCAAATTCCTGAACTCTTTCTGCAATGTTTGCACAATCTCTTGGTATTTCTGTAACCGGGGTTCTTTGACGCCATATCCCCTTGTACTTGGTTGACAATAAGCTGAGAGTCACTATAAATAGTTACGTCCGCTATTGCCAATGCTTTTGACAACCGAAGTCCCACTATTAGGGCTTCGTATTCCGCCTCATTGTTACTTGCTTCGAATGTAAATCTCAATGCATATCGAATAATGAATCCTGCTAGACTCTTCAGGAGAATTCCAGCCCCTGCTCCTTGCTTGTTACTCGAACCATCCACATATACCTCCCAAATGGTCAGGATAGTGGGTTCGGCAATGTCTTCCATTGGTGCAGTAGTCTCTACCACAAAGTCGGCTAGTGTTTGAGCTTTGATTGCCGTTCGAGGCTTAAAGCTCACTTGGAACTCACTGAGTTCAACCGACCAAGCCACCATTCTTCCAGACAAATCAGGTTTACGAAGAACTTTACTAAGGGGAAAAGTAGTAAATACCTCGATTGAATAAGCCTGAAAATATGGCCGTAGTTTCCTAGCTGCTATCATAAGAGCTAGAGCCTATTTCTCGATCTGAGAATACCATGTCTCCACGTCAAGTAGTACGTGGCTAACATAATAAATTGGCCACTGCTTCTTGTCTTTTTCCCGAACGAGTACTGCGCTGACTGCCGAAGGGGATGCTGCTAGATATAGCTGCAAAATTTCTCCCTTCTCGGGTCGAGATAATAGCGGTGGTCTTCCCAATGTCTCCTTCAGTTCTTTGAAAGCTTTCTGACATTCCTCAGTCCACTTGGCCTCCTTGCTGCCCCTCAAATCTTTGAGTGCTTTGAAAAAAGGTAAGCACTTTTCTCCGGATTGTGAGATGAAACGATTCAAAGCGGCTACTCTCCCTGTTAAGCATTGCACATCCTGAACAGTTTTGGGGGCTTCCATATCAATCAAAGCCTGTATTTTGGCAGGATTAGCCTCAATACCTCTTCGTGATACCATGAAACCCAAGAATTTGCCTGGACGAAACTCGAAGGCACATTTTTCCGGATTCAGCTTCATTTGGTATTTTCGCAGTACTGAAAATACCTCCGTTAAATCTTCAATATGTTTCGCCCTTGCAATGCTCTTTACCAGCATATCATCAACCTAAGCTTCGACATTTTTCCTGATCAAGTCCTTGAAGATTTTGTTGACGGCCCTCTAATAAGTAGCTCCTGCATTTTTCAAGCCGAACGGCATGACTTTATAATAAAAACTTTCACGATCAGTCATGAAAGCCGTAACCTTTTCATCCCCCTTGTTCATGAGGATCTGATTATACCCTGAGTAGGCATCCATGAAACTCAATGTTTCATAGTCTGCAGTTGCATCTATCAAGAGATCAATCTTGGGCAACGGTAACAATCTTTAGGGCAAGCCTTGTTGAGATCTGTGTAATCTGTACACATCCTCGACTTCCCATTTGCCTTTTTGACCATTACCACGTTGGCCAGCCAGATTGGGCATTCAATTGGTTCAATGAAACCAGAGCTCCTCAATTTTTCAACTTCGCCTCGAACGGCTTCGTATTTTTCCATGGAGAAATTTCTCCTTTTCTGAATAACCGGTTTCACCTTTGGATCTATCCAAAGTTTGTGCTCTGCAACATGCCGATCAATTCCAGGCATGTCATCTGCAGACCACGCGAACACGTCACTATTTTGTTGAAGAAAAGACTTCAACTCCCCTTTGAATTCTTCCAGCTGCTCAGACCCGATATAAGTAACTCTTTTTTCATCATCGGGATACAACTGAATTTTCTCCAGTTTTTCTACTGGCTCGGGCCTTTGCATTTCTTCCTCGTCCCGATCATCTCGTACTTCAATTGGTAACGCCATTACCTTCCTCGGGCCCTCCTTATCTTTTAGATATGCAACATAACATTGCCGGGATATTCTTTGGTGGGATGAAACTTGACCGATTCCCATCTCTGTCGGGAATTTTATTTTTAGGTGTTTCGTGGAAACGATAGCACCTAACTTTGATAAGGATGGTCTGTGAAATCCAGCCCAAACCTAGCCCGGGATACCCTATTTATTTTGGGATAAAGAAAGACTTGTTTAATGTTAGACCTGAAGTTGGACCTTGATTTCAATGTTGTTATCCTTGAAAGCCTTAGGAGGCCATGTCCGTCCTTATCCTTACCTTGACCCGGCCCGGAATTTGTATTGTCTGTAGATCCAATGACCCGAAGTGGTGGGAAAAGTCCTTGTGGACCCTTTTGTTTGATGATTTGGTGTCGGAGCCCAAGCCCATGGACATTGACGATGATGCTCCTTACTTGAGAGCATTGTCAGTGTTAGTTTTGAATCTGTGCACCGAAGAGGGGTGAATTAGTTGAAATACCTAATGAACTCCTGTGTACAATTCAAAGGTATTCCCCAAAACTAGACTTCTTGAGTGAACTATAGGAGAAAACCCCATGCAATTTGACCCCATATAGCCCTCCAAATCCCTGTCCGAAGTTGCTGAATATGTCTGGAAAATCCTGCTTGCGCATCAAAGAAGGTAAGCTTAGTTGGTGGACCTAATGAATTCCCATGCTTGATCCAAAGGTATTTCTAGAAACTATACTTCTTTATTGACTTGTAGAAGAAAACCTCACTCAATTTGACCTTGTATAGCCTTTCGAATCCCTGTTCGAAGTTGCTGAACTATTCCTGAAAATTCTGTTGAGACTCTGTTGGTCGATACTGTTGGTTGATACTATCAACCAAAGGTATCGACCAACAAGCCCAGATTCGAATAAAAAGGTGCTTTTTGGATATTCCTTTCTCCTTTTTAAGTGAAACCTCGAACCTAAATCATTATTTCACTCATTTCAACATCTGAGAACGTGGGAAAGCTCCTCTAAGCCTCCTCCTTGGCTTGGGTGATGATTTTCTATAAGAATCATTGTCTCTCTTCTCTAATCTCTTCTCCAAGGTATGTAATCTCTCACTCTCTCTCTAATCTACTTCTACCTCATCTTGTTCTTGCTACTGAGTTCGTGAAGAAGGTGCTGCAACCTTGCAACCACCTCTTCTACAAGCTCTCTTGGGTTGATTAAACCTCTCTTCATTGTTTCCATGCTATGTTTCTTATACTTGATGTTCTTGCTTTCTTATTTTTGATTTCCTCTTCATGGAAACATGAGTTCATCTTCTTAATCTGATTTTCTCTTTCATTTAGGTCTGATTATATGTTAGTATGTATTTCTAATCTACTGCCCATCATTCCTTAATTGAAGTCCTAAATTTTCTTGCAATTACAATTGATTTCATTGAAGAACATGATTCTTGCAAGTTTGAACCTAGGACCTCAATTTGGGGGTTTTCAATTTGACCATTGGATCATGTTAATTCTTGCTACATAGTCTCCTGCTACTGTTCCTAGCATTCCCTCCAAGTTTCGTATCGATCTGAGACCCAAAAGACCAATTTTGAGCCAAAACCCAAAAATCCCATTTTGCTGTCCAAGACTCTGTTGGTCGATACCATCAACCCAATGTATCAACCAACAAGATTGCTGTCAGAAACTTTTGCCCAGTTTTGATCCATTCGATCTCCGATTGTTTTGATTTCTTCTCTAATCCTTCATGTATGTTTGTTTAGGGCTTTAAGACTATAATTGGACCATTCTCTTGTGACTTCAGATCATCTTCTTCAGAATTTGAGGTAAGGACGGTTATTGCCATATCACATAGATTCTATGACTTTTACACTATTGTTGGTAACTTAGTAGACTTAACTTATTAATTGATTTTAGACATCATATGATTACTGTAGTTACCTTATGACAATAGCACCATGCTTAATTACTTGGTTTATCGTGTTTACTTATTCTTGTCATTTATTTATACACTATATTATGAGATGTTATGACATGTTTTCAATATGATAATGTATTGTTGATACGTAATGGATGGAAATAAGCATGCGATTGCTTAGGTATGATTTGGGATTGGGGAGTGCCCTACTGGTACTTCTGTCCTTGGACATTGGAGGGAATAGTATGGGATGTTCTCCGAAGATGCCCATCGACGCTTTCCTGGATCATTGGATGACATACATAGGACTTGTCTAGATGTATGGCTAAGATGTCCCTATCATATCAGACCCGATTCGGAAGGGCATTGAGACCGAACGACCCATGGTAGTAGTGTGGATTTGTGGGCGCTCAAGACCGGTAACCACTCCGTGAGAGGAAATAAATTGCATTGCGGATACCCGGAAGGGGCCATTTATTGGTAGGGTTGCAAATGGCTAGACTTGGGCTCACGGGCACTCAAGACCGGTGAAATGATCCATGAGGGGACGTGAGAGCTTCCCATTTACCATTTGTGGATGACCAATAGGGTTGATAAGTCCGGTGAGTAATATCCGTGACTCTAGTGTTAAGGATACCGGAAAGGATCCCGAGAGGGGAGGAATGGACGTATCTGGAACTGACATGATATGATTAAGTAGATGACTTGCATTGGGCTAGGCTATACCTTGACATGCGCCAATACTTAGACCAAATGGTGATGTGAGAGAGTGGTGACCGAAACCCCTAACCATGGATTTGTCCGAGAGGGATGCAGGACCCAATTCCCCTCGGTGATGAGTGACTGAGACTACCTAAAGAAGTATGGTGCTATGACTTAAAGCATGTCTACCATAGAGACCAGCATACTTAGAGTTAGATTCATGTTTGCATCATATGTCTCATATCATATTGCATCATGCTATGCTGTGCATCATATGATTTATGTTATTATGGAATAACTTTCCTTGCTGAGTTCTTCTGAACTCACTCCTTTTTGTAACATATTTTGTTAGACTTTTCTACAGGTACTACTACTGTTGACTATGATGGTCAACACTATGAAGACTAAGTTGATGACTCTTAAACTACTGATTTTGGTGACTACATTGGTAAAGACTAGTAGTCCGAGACTGAGACTTATCTGGAATAGTTCGGCCCTTGCACTTGTGTGCTAGTATTGGGATATTGTCCCATTTTCTTTTAACCTTTTTTTTGATTCGTCGAGACCGTAGTTTAGTTTGTTCCCTTGTCATTTTGGGAACCGGTTGTAAACCTAAATTTTAAATCGATCTACCTTCCGCTATTATTATAGGATGGGTTTCCTCCCTCCTTTTCATACTTGACTGTTTACCCTATTTGAATCATTTCCGCACTCTGATGTTCTTTGTGATCCTTCTGTGATCATTTCTTAACCTTTATTATTAGATTACTTGAATACTATAAATTTTTCTTGCTTTTGATTATATTATTGTGATAAGTGGATATGATCGTTCCTAAACTGGATCTGTTGGGCTGTGGATCACTCCCGAGTAACCTAGATAGAGTACCCCCGGGTGGATTTGGGGCCAGGATGTGACATGGTCTCCCGAGGATGACGTTGTAAGCTGGGAGCTCTCGAACTACTAAGAAATTTACCCGAACGGTAGCTTCCTTGGGGAAGCTTCCGATCGACAGGTCCAACTGGACCGAACCTTCCGCTATTACAGATGATCCTGCAAAGCCATATAAATGTGTGGATGATGGCTCCATCAAGTCTTCATCCACTTTAAGTTTTTGATAAGCTGCATAAGATAAGAGGTCTGCAGCAGACTCGATGTCAATTAACACCCTATGTACTTCTCGGCGTGCAATCTCTACCTTGATGACTATGGCATCATCATGAGGTAAACAAACGTCTCTTTCATCTTCTTCGCCAAAGGTGATCGACCCCTCACCATTTGGCCTCTTACGCTTTTGCGTTTCTCCGGTCCCAACGAACTTGGATTTTGCTTTCAACTTCCGGAGTGATTCAGGTTCGGGACCTCCAAATATTATAAGGATCGGTGGCCGAGTAGCATCAATCACTTCCTTACTTTTTTTAGACTTTGGAGCCTCCTTCGGTTGGTCTGGGCTAACCGAACGGTCCCTTCTTGCACCTGCATCATGTGGTTCCTCTCGTCTTCTGCTGACGAAATTTGACAAGTGTCCCTGGGATATCAATCTTTCAATATCCGCCTTCAAATGTCTGCAATCATTGGTATAATGACCGTAATCCTTGTGGAAACGGCAATACCTTTCTTGATCCTACTCCCTAGGTTTTGTAGGAAGCTTCGGAGGCCACTTCAAAATATTCCGTTTCTTGATAATATTTAAAATATCAGCCCGAGGAGTATTTAATGGAGTATAATCACTTTTGTCGGGAGATCTCTGCCGCCATGCTTGATGAGGCTTTCCAACTCGATCATGAATATTCTGCTTCGGCTTCTGCTTGTTCTCAGGAGCCTTTTGTTCTTTTGCGGAGGCTTTATTGTCCCCCTGGCATGCGTCTAAGATTTCTGTGACTTCCGCCTGCTTTTGGCATCTCTGTACCAATTCAGCATAATTTGTAGGCATGTCTTGAAGTAATAACTCCAAGAGTCGTCGATTAGTGAGTCTAGCGAACAAAGCAATTTTAGCTACTTGCTCATCTAGATTCTCTATTTCCATTGTAACCCTGTTGAATCTTTTCAGGTATTCCCGAATCGATTCACTCTTCCCTTGTCTAATAGTAAACAAGGTTTCCTCGGTCTTCTTAATCTGGATTCCACTCTGGAATCGTCCTATGAATTTGCGTGCCAACTCGTCAAAATTTACGATCCTTCCTGATGGGAGGTTCTAGAACCATTTCTGTGCTGCTCCCGTTAATGACGAACCGAAGACCCTGCAAAGGATTTCATTAAAATTACCTGCAACTGCCATAGTCTGCTGATAATAACTGATGTGGGCCGTGGGATATCCGGAGCCATCGAATGTGAAAAAAGTTGGCAGACGAAAATTGTGAGGAAACTGGAATCCAGCAATGGGCTCGGAAAATGGAGTCTTTCGAATAACCGAATAGATATCATCAGTTATCCTCCCTCTCGCCAATTGCCCGAGCTTTTGATTGATATTAGCCAATTCTTGACCAATATGTGCTGACCGATCTTCAACAACACGATCACGGCCTCGAACAACACGATCATGGTCACGAGCAACACGATCATCACGAGCAACGCGTCTGACAGTTGGTGAGTGAGTTCTCACTCCTGTAACCAACCTTGTATTTGAATTGGTAGTACTCCCTTGCGGTCCCTCGAACCGATCGTCACGCCTAGGGAGATTTTCAGTTCTCCTAGGTACTCGGTCCCCTTCCCGGAAGTTTTGACTGACATTCTGTTCATCGATCAGTCTTTGATCCCGCTGTGATGCACACCTTCCTGCATCACGATGATCGGGTCCTTGTGGTATCACCACTTGTCTAGTCAGCACACGGAGTGCCTGACTTACCTCCAGCATTTGGAGCTTCAATTGATCCAGTTGATACTGGAGTGAATCTGGAGGATTATTACCTCCTTGACTACCATCTACTTCAAGGGGTCGACTTCCCTCTGGAATATCTGGATTGTCTACTCCGGGAATTTGGACACCAGTATCACGCTGTGCAGCAGTAGTTGCTGCTGCCGCTGATCTAGTCACCATAGCTTTCTGAAACGTTTCCCACAGACGGCACCAAATGATGCGTCCAAAATCTGCTCAGCCCTTAGATCTCCTGAGAATGACCTGCAAAATAAAGTGTCAGATGTGGCCCGACCGCTGGGATCGGGAGTCCACCTCCGAAGGCTGTCAGTTGATGAACTTAATCACAAACGGCTCTGCTAGAGCACAGAGCTAAGGAATGAATAACAGATAGTAAGCATCTGAGTGTTTTCGTCCGTCCCTTCCTTATGGGTAGGTGATGTCTTATATAGAGTGTACCTTTGAATCTCCTTTGTTGGATGTATTTGAGCCTTCTTCGGGTAGACGTTGGATCTTAACAGATAGATCCGTTGAGTGATAGACTTCTACTAGTTTGGACTAGTAGATGACTCCTAGGATAACCTGATTGTTATCTGATGGTTATCCGTATGATAGCGATGAGTGACACCGCCCGAATTCTGCTAGTCGTCAATAGGTTGATTAGCCTTTTCCGAAAGTATCGGATTAGGGCGTGCTTGTCACTGAGTTAGTTTTCTTCCTCAGCAAGCTATCTCCTGGACTCGGCTCGCTCGGAAGCGAGTCGATTCCTTTCCTCCCGACCGGAGTCGAGGGTCAACCAAGAATGAACCATGTTCGATCATATTTTCTCCATATCAGTCTACTATTTAGTTCTATGCACAAATCAAATGGAACCAATAACCTCTCAGAGTACCCTTTCAGTAGTCATGGCAACCATTCAGGTTTCGTTTCATGCAAGTGTTTGTTCATTTGTTTGTGAGGTAAGACACCAACACTAGGTACAAGACAAGAAAATTCTGTGGGGAAAAAAGTCCTCTTCATCTGTTACAGAATCTTGCACCGCATGAGTATCAACAGAATATCATAATTCACAAATTAAAACATGTTGGGATTTTATCATTATTAAGTTAATTATATGCCCAAGGGCAATATTTGAAACTCACTATTAGGGCGGTTCAAAATAGGGTTATATATTTTGGTAACCACCGCACAAGATAGTAAGTGATTGCATTATGTAAGTTTTCCAAAAAAACAAGAGGCGGCTCCCATCTCTCTGTCCCTCTCTCCTAGAAACGCAAGAAAGGAGTTCCTTGCTTTAGATCACTCTTCCATCCTTTCCACACGGCATTTGGGTTGTAGAACTTGTTCCCTTTCCTAGTGATTGTGGAAATTGGAATCACCCTGGTGGAGCTTTGGTGGAGGAACGAGGACGTGGATCCAATTTACTTCCACTGCAGATACTCCATAATTCAGGAAAGCGAATCCAAGTAAGGATCTTTCCATCAGTTAATCGAATTGAGATAAATGGAGTTATTACCTACATTGGTATCAGAGCCGTGGTTCCCACGATTCTCGGTTCCTCCCCATTGTTTATTTTCATTGTATGGATCCAATGGGAGGATCAAGGGTTTATGGAAACCCACGGAGAATCCGAGGTTTAATAGGAAACCCATGGGAAATTGATAGGGTTTTTAGAAACCCTTATGTTTTGTTTCGGATCCGAGTGGGAGGATCTTTGTGAATTTCCCTTATGAATTTTTGCATGAATTGATAATCTATGATAATTATTTTTGTTTAATATTTATTGCTGGATTTTTTCATGTGTTTTTGGATGATTTTTTGGGAGAAAAAACGTGATTTTCTGTTTTTTGAAAAAAAGAGAGTCAAGGATGCTCAGAAATACTTTTTAACGTCAGAACGACGATTATGAAGCAACAACCCCAAGCTTTCTACTTTGGAGTTTATCAGGGAGAAAAGAGCAGAAAACTAGAAAGAAAAGAACGAGAAGAAACTTCAACTTACTCGTTCAGAGCCTTGCTGCAAGTCTTCAAGTAACAAATCTTCGGACAAGAAGTACGAAGGTTATGAGAATGACGAAGAAGGAGTTTGCAGGTTTCTGGCGCTGCAACGTTCGTAAAGGACGGAAATGAGGATTCTAACCACGTCGAAGGGGTTTAAATAGCCTATAGAGGTAATACGAAAAGACGTGACTCAAACAAATCAAGGGCCAAAAAAGAGTGACGGTTTGAGTACCGATCACCGAAACCCAGATCAACGGCTACAAATTAATGACCTTTTGAAGTCGACATAAATGAGTTAGAGCCGTTGCGAGCATCCACGTGGCAAGTTAAACACCAGTTAGGAAGGAACGCAGCTCGAGAAACGAGCCATCGTCAAGTTGCAATAAATGCGATAGAATAGAAAATTTTCTTGGGAAGGTTAACCCAGAAATAATTACGAGAAAAACGTTTGGTTTTCTCCAAAAGGATCATGCTGAACGTAGCATTCGTAAATGTCAAAAGACAGGAATCAATCGTGATAGTAAGGAAACTTCAAGTTTCCCGAAACAGGGCTTTTGGAAACCGAATGAGACCCTCGAATGAAGCATCGGTTCTGCACCGAGTGAGACTTCCGAAGGATAAGGTAGCGTTTGGTTCCGCAATTCCCTGAAATCCGCTTCTGTGGGAGTCATGAGTCTGTAGGAATTAGGTTCTGTAGAATCATATTCGTAAAAAAAAACTGTTTGGTTACCCTGATTCTGGAAAGTGAATATGTCTGAAAAGCCATTTGGTTACCCTGATTCTGAAAGTGAATCTGTCTGAAAAACTGTTTGGTTACCCTGATTCTAAAAGTGAATCTGTTTGAAAAACTGTTTGGTTACCCTGATTCTGTGAGTAGATTCAACCTGAATCACTTTGAAGAACCATTTATTAATGTGTTGAGGGCTAATGATATGACAATTTTTTTTCTTTAATTTGGATTAAATTTTTTTTCATGTAAGTATAATATATAATTTTATATAAGTGTAACTACATAATATAAAACATGGCAAGACCAAAACTTTATGAGAGTACCAAGCACCACCAACAACAGAACCATGCACTGGATCCAATGTTGCATGATCCTATAATTGAAGATAAGAGGTTAGACGAATACCCAATTTAATTAGGATCCCTTTCATGCAGCTGCTAATGTCGACCTCTTGGATCTCTTTCCAAGTTGGCTATAAATCTAAGGTCCATACTTTGTTATTGGCATCGCAACAAGTGTGCAAATAATTGAAGTGAAATTAAATGGGATCAAAGTCCAGGATAAAGGATCAAACAATTGATCGTTTTGTAGCGTTTAACTCAAGTGAGTTTGTATTATGTCTTAATTTTTTCCTTTGTTTACACCCAGAAGGTATTCACTATACACTATGTCCAGTCAACAATTAGCCTTGGTGGCTTATAATATCAGTCAATTGATATGAGAAAGGTAAGCAACATTGATACCCAGTTGGTAGATTATAACATCAGTCAATTGATATGGGAATAATTATAAATTACTGAGAATGACGTTTTGATACTCAGTTGGTAGATTATCTACATCGAACCTCATAATCTTTCCAAGCAAGGATTTTTTGTTTTAAGCCATAAGAACAGACAGGTGAAATATTAAATGTACCCTTAACAATACATGTTGAAAAGACAAATGTTTTTACCTACTTGTTGCAAACAAAAATACATAACAAGAAAGTAAAAAAACCCACACACATAAGAACAAGAATCCATGATACAACATTGTGATTCGGTTTGATAGAATTTCAACGTGCATGATATCGTAGGGGGCTCGGCACGCAACACCCAAATTCTTCTTGTTGGACTTGTCATATGATGCTGAAGCTGTAGAACCCTCATCCATTGTATGAATCTCAAACATATTATCTAGCCAAATAAAAGAATTTGGATGGTTACTACCACTTGGACACCTATAAAATCTTCGACCTGGATTTTTCCTAGTTCTTGATGTCATTAGGATCATCCTTCCTTGCCTACAATAGCACAATGGAGGCTGTTCCATTCCAGTTGAAGTCTGATCTTCACAATAGTAACCACCCATCACTTCACCTGTAAAACAAATTCAATTGGTATATATCAAATAAAGAATATTTTAAATGGAGAATCTCTAGGCTGTAAGCTGAAAATATATTAAATAAAGTTTTTGATGTTCTATTTTCTTAATAGTTAAGAGCACATAAGACAACTTGCATGTTCTCTGTTTTCACAAGTAGGAGCTATGAATTGTTTAGTGTAGCAACAAACTGGGACAGACAAAAAGAAAACGTGTGATTTCAACTTTTACTCAATAATCAAAAAGGAAGGAAGAAGCTGGGTGGAAAAGTGAGAAGGGTATCTCTGTGTGTTCACACTCCAACCTAGTTGAATTTCTCTTCTTCAAAGCGTGGGGGTGATGCTGTGAGAATGTCAAAGAAAGAGGCTTCTGTTTTGGTCATCTATTTTAATAAACTAGGTCATCATTGGCCATCTCAATGCATTGTTCACTTCATTGATCATATAGGTTTTTTTTTTCACAACCACCTTTCTCCACTCACTGATGGGCACTTCAACAGTTTTGGAGGCCATTGTATTGGAATTAAGCCTCTCAATAAATGTCAATTGGGAGGTATCAAGCTAAATGGAAACCACAATTACTATTAATATTAGACCATGAAATTGAGAATCTATAGGCATTCACTCCTAGAGAATGCATTAACTCCACATCTTCCTGTTTAATGATTAAAAACCATTCAAGTTTCATCAGAGACAATGAAGAACACTTTTGTTTGTTTGAGTTTCAATGAGATAAAGAGATGAAAAGGAAAAGAAATTAACTAAGGAGATTATTTACCATGTAACGATTGTAGTGATCATCTGCAACATTTCCATTGCCTCATTAAGATCACTGTAGTGATCAAACTGCCCAAAAGAATCACGATTCCTTCGCTTTCAAAGGTGACCAACCCTCTCACGGCCTCTCTGTCACTCTCTCCTCCTACCATTTTCTAATGTTAGGTGGGTTTGGGTCTAATTGAAACCACTAGTTTGTTTTGTAATCAGGTGATTTCAATGGATTGGACTCAGTCACTGGACTGTCTATATAAATATTTAGGGGTATTTTCCTCATCGCCTTATTAGTTAAGAGCACATAAGACAACAAAACATTTTCTCATGTCCTATAAAATAAATCTGAATGATTCCTATGACTGTATATAAATGGGCAAGACAAAGAAGGAGATGAATGACACGAAGAGATCTAGATCAAGTAGTACTTTGTCAAGTAAAATATATTATTGTGAAGTCAGCCATCAACAAATAGGATATATACATGCAAACCCACACAAAAAACTGGTGGAGCAACGTATCCAAACTATTCATTACACCAAGAAATATTGCAAGTAAACCACATTCCTCATTCATTCTAGTTAATTTGTTGTAGTCATTCAAGTGTTAAATCTAGCTAGATGAAATGGGTTGTTGCAAACATTACTAGCAGTAGAAGTAAATTAGTTGCAGCCATGAGATGGATTCTGCTGGTGAAAAGTTGTGAAGCTATAGAAACAAAGGAGAAGAGCAGGGGGAAATGAAATCCTAGCATATTTTCTGACCCTGACTCCATTTAGGAGACAGGTCGTATTTTCCTAGTCATAACAACTGGCCCCAGCAAGCTATTTTCTGATTTCTGAGGAGTAGTCCACTTCCCCCCCAACTCTGCTGGGTAGAAGTTTTAACCTTGTAAGATTACATCCTCTTTGTTTTCTTCTTTTTCCACAGTTTATTGATCAGGGGTTCTTTCCAGCTTTGCTCTTTTCATGTGGTTTTCATGTTTCTAGTTAATCAATCATGTGTTGACCTCAGAAGCAATAGACATTGCTGCAGGTCAGTGTTAACTAAAATATGAATTGTACAGTGCAGCAACTTCTGCAATATATAGATTCTATTCATAACAGGCTAAGTTTCGACAATTACCGGTGCAATTTTAGCAAGATCTCCTTCAATGCTGGCGAAGCCCTTTCGAGAAGTTTTTGATCCTCCCCAACTTCTAAAATCTGTACAAGTTCTGCATAAGCTGGTTGAATTTGTTAAGTACTTCTTGATACAAAAAGAGGCTTACATAGGGTTGTTAGGATGCATCTGTTAAAACTTATAATTGAATCTTTTCAATCTTCTGAAATATCCTCTGCTATCCTCAGGGGTCCAACTCTAGAATAAGAACTCTTCTAGAGTTTGCACCATCAAGACAACATGTAAGCTTGGTCTTCATATCAGAAAGAATTCAAGTGGAGACTAAATCAAGGATCAATGAGGATATATCACCAATACCTAACCCCCCACACTGATAACAAACAGCATACCTTAGTACACATAGAAATCACTCAACAACCATTACAATTTTCACATGAGGATATATCTTAAGCTCCACTTTGCAAAGAATGTATTGGCAGGTGAGGCAATAGATACCAACAAAGGAATAGGAGTTTATGATTCTAACTTACTGAGCACCACCTTGTTGTTATGGCAAGACATGAAAAAACTAAGCAGTATTGCATAACCAAAGTCATAGCTATTTCTCTTTGACAGAAAGATACAGAACAGTCATCAATATCAATTGGTCTTCATTTAAATAAACACCTAAATAAAACCCAACTAACTAAAATTAAGGAAAAAGGTAACAGCATAGTTGTCATAACAAGCAATTAAATATCCACATAGTTTTGTACCCGAAATGAAAAAATATCCACATAGTTGAGCTGGACCCAACTAAGTAAAATGTTAATACCCTAAATTAAAGCTTAAAGTCATGTTATCAAAACATCATGATTGTTGGGGTGATTCAATAGCACTAAACATCAGCCATATTTATCTAAGAAGTACTTGATGACGCTTGGCCTAGCCTCCTCTTTCTCTGAAAGTAGTGCATTCCTAAACCGGATGTGATTTCCGAAGAGGTCTTTTGCACGCAGCCGAGTCTCGAAGTCAAGCTCTGCTGCATTAATGGCATTTTGTAGAAGTTCATCCTTGTCTTCAGCCTTCTCAGCAGCAGCCTTCTCGGCAGCAGCAGCAGCCTCAGCAGCAGCCTTCTCATGGGAAAGTTTCACCATGTCTATGAAAGCAGCAGAGATATTCTCCAAGGGAGCCAATGCTTTATCAACTGCAGTTTTCTTCTTCTTCTTGTGGGAATCATGAGACTACTCATCACCTCTTGGCCTACCTCGAGAATGACTACTCTTATGTGGTGTAGATTGGGTACATGACATGTCAGGTGTAGTAGTCCGAGGCTGAAAACTGGAGTTGCCAATGTCATTGTCATCCAATTGGATGTTGAACTCATAGGCTTCATGTGAATTCAGGTGGGAGTCATTGAAGTAGTCTGTAGCTGTTCCAGCTTCAGTGCCAGTTGCCATCTCATTACCTAGGGCTGCAGCAACCTCTAAGTGAATGGGACGCACTGAATGGTCCTTCCAGTATTTTTGCTCCTTCTTCTACAAATACAAATTATACATTTTCAACTTTGAATCAACTATATTAAAACTTCACATTCACTCACTTTTTTCTTCTAATGTGCACAGCAGCGAGGAAAGTGTTTTAATCTATAAAAATTGATGGTTTGTCAATATAGTTGTTACCTTAACTTCTGACCAAAAATGTGGGGCAGCTTCAAACCTCTTCTCACTTGGATTCCATCCAAGTCCACTTTGTTTTTGCAAGTCTGATAATGCTCGCAACCTAGTTTTCCAAATCCTAAAATGGTTGCGGCATTGCTCCCAATCATAATTCGAGCCATGCTTTTCAGATATTTGTCTACTAATTCCCAACCAATGCTCTTTTCTGAGTCCATTGTCTCCTGCCCTACCACTGCCATGAATTTGTAGGAAAAACTCTAGTAATGAAAGAGACACCTCTATAGGCCATGAGGCTATGTCTCTTCCTCTTGAATTTGATGTATTTTGAGACTCCATCTGGTAAAATCATAATTGAGGGACAAAAGTAAATACATATGATGCATTGCTAGTTATGATCAATCAAATACATATGGTACAAACATAATTGCAGCAATCATATGATGACACTAGTATTCATGATCAGTTGCAATTCTAACATTTGAAGCTAACATTTGAAGCAATCAAAACGGAGACATGAAATAATACCACAAAGTTTGAGACAAAGTAAAACAAAATAAGGTACAATCCAAAGTCAAACTCAAACAGTTGGAGTCATACAAATTGAAGTACATTAAAAATTTAATCATTTCATTCTGACTCAGTCTCTGATCCCATGTCTTCATCATCTGTAGCATTTGTTGTTGCATATGCATTCCACATCTGTATTGCCAAGTCATTCCGGAATGCTTCTGCATCGAATGACTCTGCATGATTCTCTTCATCTTCATCAGAATCACTACTTTCCTCATCTTCCTCCAACTGTGGTGCGGAAGAGGAAGCTGTTGTTGGCCCTGACCCCTCCCTCGACTCCTGAGCAAGCCATTCCTCCTCTTCTTCCAATGAGTTGTGGTTTAAAATGTGGTTGTGAAGCAGTACACAAGCTATCACAATCTTAACTTGAGTTCTGAAAGGAAACTCCGCTCGAGTTGCCAATATCTTAAAGCGACTCTTCAACAAACTAAAAGCACCTTCAATGACGTGGCGTAACCTTGCGTGCCTCAAATTAAACAACTCCTTTTCATTTTTGGGTCTTAGATTTCCCCTCTTCCATTCCTTCAGATGGTACCTAACATTTCGATATGGCCTCAAAAAACCTCTTTGGTTGGCAAAACCAGCATCAACAAGATAGAATTTACCATTTGGAACAACTAATCTTCCATCTCCTTCTCTATGGAGAGCATCATCCAAAATGCGGGAGTCACATGCAGACCCTTCCCAACCAGCAAGTATATACGTGAATTTTTTGTCATGGTCGCATGCAGCTAAAATGTTTTGTGTAATAAGACCCTTCCTATCTCGAAACCTCCTATGTTTTTCAACAGGTACCCAAGCTGGTATATGAGATCCATCAATGGCTCCAACGCAATCTTTGAAGAATGGGTAGAAGCTGTGATGGTTACCTGCTATCTTCGGATGTGTGGTGAGACTAGGGGGTTTTAAAAGCAACGGGTGCAGTTTCATCATTGCATTTAACACTTTATTAAAGTGTCGACTCACTGTCTCCCCAGAATGCCCAAAACGGCTCTTTAAAGTTGAATTTTTAATGTGGTGTCCAAGACAATGTAGAAACATCGTTACTTGTTCCTCAACTAACACCAATTTGTTGTCTTCTAAGTGCCCCGTCGTACGCAATAAATTCACCAAGTGGTAAAAGGATCTTTGGCTCATTCTTGTTTCTGAACGACATGTATTCTCGGTGCCACCAATAAAACGTTGGGTTTCAAGAAACCCACGTCGGGCATCTACTCGATATGGTTGCCTCTCACCATATGTTATTCTAATATATTCAATGATTGTGAGAACTGTTGTTGCCACCATAAGAAGTATCAAGTCATCGTCATTCATGTTGATCTAGGTGAGGGTGCCTTATCTAAATTTATGCCCTGAAATAGATGACCCACCAACAAGATTGAATACCTTATTAATAGCAAAACATACAGATTAATAACCATTCAATCAAAATCAACCAATCCACCAATGATAAACTCATATAGTCCCCAGCATTGACAATAAAACCATCCATCCATTCCCCCCCCCCCCATCAATAAATAAGAACTGAAACTGCATATCCCAATTAAAATAAAAGAACACAAGTCATTTGTTTGATTCCTGAATTTCAAATTAGATATAAAACTCAACTGCCAACACATAGCTCCGACAAGTCAAGTAACATGGCTAATGAATTGATACAAAACCACAAGTAAAACAAGCAAAACAGATGCATAGTGTTTTGTTGAAAGTATGAAAATATGTATACATGGTCTTCTAATTTCTTGGCTACGTACGTATGACTCTAGAGCAAGCTACTGATCAGATAACAGAGACTGCTTAATTATACGCAGATCTATACCTGCGAAACCCACTTTAATTTATATGCTCAAATAAGATTTTATTATGTACGGTGCTGGTACGCGAGCATCCACTTACTTTGTTCTCCAACATCTGTATTAGAAAGCAGCAGCAGCTAGGAATATATATGTTATTAATAGAATTTATGTATGTTAATTAAGGTAAAGGACACATATTAATCATGGGTTTCTTTTCCGGATTACAGAAGATGACCCATGTGTGGTTTTCAAATCTTATCCCAAAACCCACCCTTGTAATTCAAGCTTTCTAGTGATGTATGGTTTAAACCAATTGTCTATATATAGAGAGTCTCTCCTTGTTTGGAAAACTCATTAATTCATCTGCTGCTTTGATAGCTAGCTAGCTACAGAAGTTACAAGTTCGGCAATTACATAATTTTAAGTGTGAGGAGCCAAAAAAATATGGAGAGTACCCGCAAGCAGAAAGGTTTCATGGGAGGTAAGCTTCTCATCAAGTCTTTGTTCAACAAAACAGATGCATAGCCAAGGGATATTATTGTTTAGAAATAAGTCAAAAACCCTTCATTAAGAAACAAAAGAGATGGCCATTCTTCTGGATTTTGCATGTATAAGAAGGAAGATTAGTTCCACATCTAATCAAGTATGTGAACCATAATGAGCCAACAGGAGTCAACAGAACTCATTAAATTGGATTTCTTAAACTTATGCAAGTAGGGGAATAAATTATGCAGGAGCCAAAGTAAGTGTCCTAAAGACCATGTGCAGAAATGATGCTGTAGACAATTAAAAGGAAGAAGCAGAGGGTTTCTATTCTTTTTGTGTGTCTAATTTTTATTTATTTTTTTTTTTTTGGGGTGGGGGGGGAGAGGAGGCAAGTTGGCTGCATTTGTAAGAAATTTAATTTTCATAGACACAATTGAAACAGATATAAAGATAGAAATTCACACCATATTGAACAAATTCACACAGCACTCTATACATTTTGGTTTCTATAAGCAACAACTGCTTAATTCAAAACAAAAATAGGAAATCAAAGAGAAGAAATGAAATGGACTAATTCATCTTCAAAACAGATCTGAAAAGAAAATAACCATAACCAATATCGATACTCATGTAGAATGCTAGCCCTTGGCCTCAGACTGAGCATTTGATTAAATTGAGTCTTTCCGTGTTATACAGGCTATTTATCCCATGGGATTATCCATGGCTACAAGGGTTTTAACTTGCTGGAACCTCAGACTGAGCATTGTAAGAGGGTTAGATCAAACCCATCAATGGCAATGTTCTTGACCTCTTACCAATGCCAAATGCTAGCCCTTGGCCTCTGAATTAGTTCCAGTTCCTTGACCACAACTCATAAGATAACTAATACTGAATTGACTGTGTTACCAAC
Source organism: Hakea prostrata (assembly GCF_041222555.1). Taxonomy (NCBI): domain Eukaryota; kingdom Viridiplantae; phylum Streptophyta; class Magnoliopsida; order Proteales; family Proteaceae; genus Hakea; species Hakea prostrata. Next base: position 33,642,897 of record NC_142606.1, on the reverse strand, counting down.
CCCACCTTGTTGTTGTTTTCCCTTATCAAGAGATTCAAAAAGCATTGAGAGGTTTCAGGATCCCACTTTCAACCACTTGCTGATACTATTAAAGCTGGACAAATCAAATTTTTATATGGAGCTCAAATTTTTGTGAATATGTAGACTTGAATGTCTCCTACCAACATTAAGTTTCTCCCTTTGAAAGAAGCTTACTAGCAGACAAAGAAGAATTTTAAAAATCTAAGGACTATGAGAGGATGCATGAACTAACTCGAAAGTAAAAGCACCGATTTGCACCAGATCTAAAAACTTATATTGTAAGAATAACAAATAAAATTACAAACACATTATCATTTTCAATGGAAATGGTATTTGAAAAAATTACATGTATATTTGATAGTTTAGTTATCACCTATCAATACAAAATGAAATAAAAGATGCAACCGCAAGCCAAAACCAAACAATGGATCGGATAACAGGACATTAGAGCTTAACAAAGAATAAATCATAGATTGCAGTGACGGCATATAAGAGAGAGATGTTACCTTTTTGTAGAAATGGGTGTGAATGAAGCTTAGAAGAAAAAAAACCAATGGAGCTCAACGAAAGACCAGTGCTCGACGACGAAACGGAAGCCGTAGCAGAGACAAAGAGGTGTTGAGACAAGCTGAGCCCTCGAAGCTGGAGATTAACAAGCTGCTCGCCGATGACGATGACGGAACGGAAGCCCTAGCAGAGACGAAGAGGTGTTGATCAAATTTGTTGTACAATGACTCAATAACATGAACCTCTTACCTATAAGACTCACAAACCTTACAGAACCATGCGAGAGAAGCGTGAATCTTCACTACAGAAATCACCGAAACACACAGAAGAAGAAGAAAAAAAACCCCTAGAAACAACACCCTAAACCCTTCAGTGCACAAGATTTTTTTCCCCAACAGGAAAAGCGATGAAAATGAAAATGAAAATGATCCAAACAACTGGGTACTATACTCTCTTCAATCAAAATAACTTGAAAAAGGAGACCCGAAAATGATGATCCAGGCAAGTTGGCTGCTCGACGATGACGATGACGATGACGGAACCGAAGCCCTAGCAGAGACGACGATGACGATGACGGAACCGAAGCCCTAGCAGAGACGACGATGACGATGACGGAACGGAAGTCCTACCAGAGACGAAGAGGTGTTGATCAAATTTGAGACCTTGAAGCTGGAGATCAACAACCTGCTCGATGATGACGATGACGGAACGGAAGCCCTAGCAGAGAAGAAGAGGTGTTGAGGATCCTTTCACGACAAAAGTGATTCTGAAAGTGAGTCGATCTTATTTATACCCCCGCTTCAAAACGATGAGTCTATTTGGAAACCACCTCAAGAGGTGGTTTCCAGTGGATTTCATTTTTTAGGCAAAAACGTGGATCCGAGCTGATTCATGATCCCCTTAGAATCGGACTCATTTTTAAACCAAACGCGTTTTTTTGTTGGACTCATGATTCCCTGGAATCTAATTCCAGGGAATTGCGGAACCAAACGCCTCCTAAAGCATCGATTCTGCACCGAGTGAGACTTCCGAAGGATGAAGCATCGATTCTGCACCGAGTGAGACTTCCGAAGGATGAAGCATAGGTTCTGCACCGAATGAGACTTCTGAAGGATGGAGCATCAATCCTACACCTAGTGAGACTCCCGAACGACAAAGCCTAAGCTTATCCCGAACGCTACTATTCGTCAAGATTCAACAAGGCTCTGAAGGAGGAGTGAGCTATGTCTGATGGAGTCAAGTCATCATATTCTGGATATTCCCAAAAAGGAAATCCCACAAATCAACCATGGCAATAAGTACGAAACTCTTAAAGTAAGGAATTACTGTCTATTCATAGATTCATGAAATGGCCATGGGGTGCCAACCCTTACAAAAAAAAAGAGACTTTCATTCCAGTGCTAGTTGATGAATTGGAGTGGTTGAAGGATCCGCAGCTGAGGCCTGCTCCGCGGGTTCTGATTCTCGCCAACCGCCTCATTCTTGAGAAGGGGCGGAGAGTCACTAAGATAGGAATCAAGATCTGGATCGGACGGATAGGGATCATCATCTCCCTGGGGCCACTGGGGAAGAGGCATCTTCAGCTTCTCAAAAACTTCAGAGTGACAAACCTCTTTGAAAGAAGTAGTGTCAAATGAAGGATCAGCAGAAAGAATGGCCTCCCACACATCATTATGTCCCTCCCGATAAGCTTGAGTGTTGTAGGGGAGCATCAGTTTGCTGAAGGGACGTTGTTCAAGTATTTTCAAACATAGGCGTTCTAAAGATCCTGGGAGAAATGTTCAGGCTTGGAGGGAATGACCATCTTTTGAAGATCTTCTTTTTCTTTGGTCAGAGTTTCGACCCTCCTGCCAAGATCAACAGCGATCCCTTCAAACTTCTTTGATTCACGAGTTAAGGCTCCAATACGGCTATTGGCCAAATCAAGATCTTTCTTAAGACGCCCGACTGAGGCGTTTTCCTCTTTGAGCGCAGCCGCTTCCTTCTTCAATTGAGCAAACTCTGAGTCCGCCAACCTCATCTGGTCCTCATAATATTGAAGTCGGGAGAAGCTACAGGCCACTCGGTTCAAAGCCTCAATTTGTTGATTAAAGTTCTCCACAACAGTCCTGATAAGATGGAGGATTGTCAAAGAATTCTGATGGACATTATGATCAAGAAGTTAGTGAACCAGAAAAGACTATTACCTGGTAGAAGCATGGACAAACACATCATCACTGAGGGATTCGAAAGCTTGACGGTCGGCTGGCATCAAACAAAGCGAACTCCATTCGGAGGCTTTCTCAGGATTCAGCGTGACCTGATCGGATGCGCTCAAAGTCCATTGGAGAACGAAGACCTCCTCCAATCCTTGGATTTTCCTTTGTTTCTTCGGGACAGTGGCATCGATTGGGTCATGCCTCCTTTTGGTTCGGACAAGAGGAGGGACGACCTCATCCTCCTCGACAGGCTTCTTTCCTTTCCCCGAGCCTTCACCCACGGGTCTTGGTATTCTTAAGCTCCAGGTGGGCGGCTTTGGGGCAGGGGAGGTAGTTTTTTGTGCAGCAGCCCTCTCGGCCAATGTTACCGTTCGGGAGATCTTTCCTCTGCGGCCTCGACTCCTTGGCCGCATTGGCCCAGATGGCCTTGGGATTAACTCTTGGAGGCATTGCAGAAAAGATGGAGTTAGAAAACTCGGTGAAGTGATATAATGATCAAAAAAAACATAAAGAATAGAAAGCTCACACTTAGCCAGCCCCCAATACTGAAGGACAGTTGTATATTCCATCTCCAAATCGTGAATCTCTTGGAACCACGAAATTGACATGATCTTTTTGGCAGCAGCTTGTTTGGCGTTGCTCAACGGAAGAACGCAGTTAGCCTTGGTATAAGAATCAAGCCGATTCCAACCGATCAGGAAGTTCAAATCTTTTTGGGGTGCTCGGCAGAAAAAGTACCGTTTGCGCCACCCTTTATGGTTAGAAGGATAGGTACCCTTGGATAGGATACTGCTCGACCATCCAAGCTCAATCTTGTTGCGCTTGGAAATAAAAACCCAACCCGGAGGGTTGGATTGAGACAGAGCATAATAATGTACAAAAAGAGCAAGAGAAGGTTCAATGCTAAGTTCGAAGCATAAACCAAGAAAGCCGACAATATGACGCCAGCTATTGGGGAGAAGCATTCTGGGACAAATCTCCCAGTGGTTCAAAATGGCAGAAAACAAAGGATTGTAGAAGGGAAACCGGACTCCACTTTCTAGAGTGTCCAGATACAGCGAAAATTCATCAGTGAGATTCAAGTTGGCCCTCTCATTAGAATTGGGAAGTTGAAGATAATCAGGAGGAATTCAAAGTGTTGGAATGCCGAAGTCAACTCGGCATCGCTGTATTCGGAAACATAAGAACTCGGGTCTTCTTTGGGTCTTTTAGATTGTTGAGGGGCCTTGGCAACCGCCTTCAAAGTTTTGATGGTTTGGAATAAAGATGAGGGGTTGGAACCTCAATCTCTTTCTTTTGGCTCACTTCATCAAACTCATGCCAAACTTCAATTAATTTCTGTTCCTCATTATATGACCGTTCAACAGAAACAAAGATAGTGGTTTCGTCACCAGAATCGCCCTGACCGGCATAACGTTCAGGAGAACCCTCGTCAGAGGTTTTACTGCTTCCCATTGCAAGGAAAGTGTCTGGTTGCAACTTTTAAATCAGGAAAGAAACAAATGCGAAAGTGAAAGGAGTAACTAAAGTAAGCAAAGAAGGCAAGAAAGTTACTAAACTTACTTGTTTGCCGGAGTAAGAAGCTTGGAAGCAGAAATGCAGTTAGGGCACAGAGAAGACGACGACGAGTGTTCAAGTTGCAGACAAGAATGAAATTTGAAAAAGCAATAGGCAGTTTTTAAATAAGCTAGCCAGTGGGCAAATGTATGATTAAGATCAATTCAGATTAACAATCGTGATCGGGCGACGATTCGAAAAGACGTAAATGAATCGAATCGAAACTGACATTTTGGGGAACCGTCGCTTTGAGTTAAAAGCAATGATGGTTTCGGCTGTAACAGACACGTGGCAACTCCCACATGAAAGCTAAAGACGTTCGCGTACCTTGAGGGGAGCAATGACGCAACAACATTAAATGCGACTTGACATTTATGAGAACAAGCAATCGTTCAGATTCCTTGTTCGGTTTTCACATTCGGTTTGAATCAAACCAAGCCCTCGGCGTTCCCGAACGCTTGGTCTAGGGGGCTCATGATACGGGAAAAATATCGTTGAACCGGGTCTATCCTTGGTTCAACCCTCAACCCCGATCGGAAGCAAACCGACCGATTTGGGTTCGAGCGAATCGGGGTTGAAGATGGCGTGTTCAGGAAGAAACCTTACACGATCAGCAAACAAGCATGACTCCGATATTCTTGGGATGAATAACTTGTCAAAGAGACGATTATCAGCACTCATGGGAGCGGACGATCGTGCCAACTCGGATAACTGCCACGCCTATAGCATCAAGATCGTGCAATCAAGGGAAGTTATCCATTACCCCACTAACGGGTCTAACCGTCAATATTTGACGGCCATTAAAAGAAGGCAGGTACGAGTTCAACGAACGACATTAAAAGGTAAACTCTATATAAGATATAACCAATGTACGAAGAAGGTATCTGAATCGTATTCTCAGTTATCGTATTCATACTTTAGCTCCACAACTAGTCAGAGCCTTTGTGATCAGTTCATTAACTGACTTAGCCATCGGAGGTGGACTCCCGACCCCCACGGCCGGGCCACATCTGACGATTGTTTTGCAGGTCATCCTCAAGTGATCTAAGGGCTGAGCAGATTTTGGAAGCATCACATGGAAGCAAGACAATTTTGAAAAAACTAAAACAAACTATACAAATTGTAAAATGCCAATTACCAATGATTGCATCCACTAGTTCATTGATGTCGTTGCTTGAATTTGTAAAAAAAAAAAAAATCAAACCGAGCAAGAGATTCCACAAATTGTAAATGGCGAATGAGACGAGTAATATTATTAAGTTGTCAAAAAAATTAAAGGGTCTATATTAAATATATATCATATGACTGGAAATATAAGAAATAATTGAAGGTGTGTGTGAACAAGATGGGTGGATGTATAATAAGTTGTTCATGTTCCTTATGAACAATTAACAATAATTGTTGTGATTAATAATTGCTAAATATATAATTTTTAATTAGAAACTTTCAAGTTGAGTGTTTAGATGAAGAGAATGAGTTCCCAATAAAATTATTCATCTTAATAGTCAAATGCATTGATGGTGAAAACGATATAAAAAGCACATGATTTAGTAATGGTATCAAATATAAATATATAATGTAAGTGGACATACAAGATGAGTGGATATATAATAAGTTCCTAATTCCTTGAGAATGATTAACAACTTTTGTTGTGACTAAAAAGTGCTAAATAGATTGAATATTATTACAAACTTTCAAGTTGAATGTGTAGATTTCTTTTTATTTGGTAAGAAGTTGAGTGTCTACATGAAGAGTATCAATTTCAAAATGAAATTGTTTATTTCCATGAAACATGGGCTTTCCTCTTTCCTTGTGAAACCTATGTTTTAACTACGATGAGAAATCAGGGTCATATCTAATGTTGTTCAAAAAACTACATTCAGGATCTTACCAAAAAGAAAAGAAAAAAAACTACCTTCAGGATGTACAATGGGCATTTCAAGTTTTTTCTCATGCCTTTTGGCTTGACAAATGCCCCATCCATGTTTTAGGTGACTATGAGTGCCATTTTTCGACCCTTGTTACAATGTACCCTGTTGGTTTTCTTTGATGATCTCCTCGTCTATAGAAAAACCTAGCCAGATCACATCAACCACCTTCGAGAGCTCTTAGAACTCCTACAACTGTCACATCCACCCAGCCGGTATCCTATCTGGCATACCCGGGATGTGATCCACAGCCCGAAGATCCGGATCGAGCGGCCATGCCTCCCACATACACGATAACATAATCATGAACAATATAATCAATATATAAAACAAGCCATAAATAGATCAATTGAATAAGAGAAGATAGTAAATCAGAGTGCGGAAACATTAAGTATCAAATTCTAAGTAACGGAGTCTCAAAGAGAAAGAGTGATCAGAAGTCACTCCTTCACCATCAGCAGAACAGTGATAAATCAAGTTAAGTTACAACCAGTGTTATGAACAAATCCATAGGAACTAGAGAGAGAATATCCAAATGATTACAGTCATCCAGGGAAATGGGGCCTACACATAGGTTTCATCTATCCTAATGATATCCTCTTCGAAAGTATGGATGAAGTAAACCCAACGTGGCCGCTCCCTCACTAATGTGGGGCTAACCCTGGTACGCACTATAATCCTCGTCAGTATAGCAATCCTGACTCTCCGCGTAGCCATCACCCGAAGGGTAGTATGCGGGATCATAGCTCAGGTCATAGGACGTGCCATCAAGGTCTTCTGTACCTGCAGTATAATCTAACAAATTGCACAAAAGGAATGAGTTCAAAAGAACTCAAAGAAGGCAAGTCGTTTCATAATCCACAGTTCATTCAACACAAGTCATAATAGGATGCAATATGATATGAGACAATGATGAATGATGATTCTAACCTTAAGTATGCTAGTCTCTAAGGTAGACATGCTTTAAGTCATGGCACCATACTTCTCTGGGTCGTCAGTCACTCCCCCTCAATCATAAGATATCTTGGGTCTGCCCGGGGAAGTTCGGTAAAGTCATCTCAAAACCATGGTTGGGGATTTAGTCACCACTCTCTCACATCACCGTTTAGCATAAGTACTGGCGCATGTCATAGTAAAGCCTAGCCCAATGCAAGTCATCTACTCAGTCATATCATGTCAGATCCAGATATCGTCCATTCCTCGCCCCGGCGGATCCTTTCCGGTATCCTTCACACTAGAGTCAGCGTAATCCTGGATTACGGACTCATCAACCCTATTGGTCATCCACATATAGTAAACGGGAAGCTCTCACGTCCTCTCACGGGTTGGTTACCGGTCTTGAGCGCCCGTGAGCCCAAGTCTATCCATATGCAACCCTACCAATAAATTGCCCCTTTCGGGTATCCGCAATATAGTTCAAGTCCTCTCACGGAGTGGGTACCGGTCTTGAGCGCCCTTCAACCATATTCTACCACGGGTCGTTCGGTCTCAATACCCTTCCGATTCGGGTCTGATACGACAAGGGAAATCCTAACCATACACCTAGACAATCCTATACATGTCATCCAATAACCCGGGAAAGCGTCGATGGACACCTTCGGGGAATATCCCATACTACTCCCTCCAATGTCCAAGGACAGAAGTGTCGAAAGGACACCTCTCAATCCCAAGTCATACGTAGTCAATCACAATCTCAATCTCATCATATTATACTAAATCACTGATTCGTCATATAAACAAATACATATCATAACATGATTGATCATACATGAATCATAAAGTAAAACTGAACATGACTAAATGATATATACATTCTATTACTACTAAGAAAACACATAACAATCATGTATAGTAAAGGATTACTCATATGATCATAACCAATAAGTTCCCATAATGTAAGCATGTTGGTATAATTAACATACTTGAGTTAACGACTGTCCTTACCTTACTCAAGTTGTAAATAGATTCAATGATTACCAAGTATGGTCCCAAAATCAGTGTTGATACCCTAGATAATCATACAATTAATGTCAGAGAAGAAAACAATTGAATTGGGGTTCAGACGGATCAAATTGGCTGAGTATAGGGCCTTAACAACTCTTGATTGACTGGCTTGGTCGACTGTCAGTCGACCAAGCAGTCGACCACGACTTGTTATCTTCAGGACAGAAATGGAAACTTGATCTGAAACTGCCCTTCCGGTGCTCTGATCATCATGAAATTTGGAGGGCATGTTTATAACAGTAAGAGAATACTACACACTAATTTTCATGATGATCCAACGGTTCAATCAAAAATACCCAAATCGAATTTTTAGGTTCTATATGATACTTAGCAAGAATTAAATTGGAACTTATAGAAATTGAAAAGGATGATAAGAATCAATCAAATGAGTGCTAAGAATCAAGCTAGAATCTTAATTTCATTACAACCTAAGCTTATCATGCATCTACATATCAGATTAGAATCAAAATAGGTTAGATTGAATAGAATCAAAGTGATGGAGTGCAATTAATCTCATTTGAATCATAGCATAGCAAGAGTGGGGGAGGATTAAGAAATTGAAAAAGGGGGGAAAGTCATGGTTAAATGTTTGCAAGGTTGCAGCACTTCAGCCATGGTTTCAAGATCATTAATTGATAGAAACATGAATAGATTAGAAGAGGAATAGAAGAAATCATACCTTGAGTTGATGATTAGTGTATACAATAAAGAATGGAGTCAAAGATCTTCCCAAACATCAAGGAATAGCCCAAGAGAATGTCCAACCTCGAGCTCTGGAGTGCAAATGATTAGTTTAGGTCCTCATTCACAAGTTCCAAAAAGGTAGGGGCAAAATGGGAAGAGATTTAGTGCAAACTCGAATTTCATTACTCTTAGTCGACCAAGCACTCTACCAAGCTATGACAGCAACTTCAGGAGTGGATTCAAAAGGCCATATAGGGTCAAATTGAGCGGGGTTTTCTCCTACAAGTCAATCAACAAGTCTAGTTTCAGAAAATACCTTCGGATTGATCACGGGGTTCCAGGAAGTGATTCAACTAATTCAATCTTCATCGATGCGCAGATTTTTACTCAACACTGACAAGGTGCACAAGTGAGGGGCATCATTGTCAATGTCCATAGGCTCAGCATCAAGCATCGAATCATCCACTAAGAGGGCCCATAGGTCTCTTCTACCACCACTTCGGGTCTTCGGACCTGCAACAGTATAAAATCCGGGCCGGGTCACGGTTAGGATAAGGCCGGATTTTACAACAACAACAATTACTTCCACACTCTGTTACTCTATTACTTTGATTATCTGACATCGCTTCCGCACTCCGATATTTGTTTTGAAATCCTTCTAAGATCCTTACTTTTGATTTAACTATTTAATTATATTAATACATTGATTGATTCTTGCTTATGATTGTACTCTTGTGTGGGATGATCGGATGATTGTTTGAGACTTAATCTTTGGGGCTGTGGATCACACCTCCGGATACTCAGGTAGGATATCGGCTGGGGGATGTGACAGTTGCCTTGGGGGAAATGTGGGTACCCCAATGTTGTAATGGTGTCAAGTGTACGTCAATCGCAACAACACCTTTGACAAAAAGTCAAGTTGTGACCTTCATGAGACCTAGGCATTTTGCTTGCTAGGGCATATGGATATTGTATTATGGCATTTTATCGCATAGTGATGTGCTTCTTTATATTTAGTTATCTCATTATTGGGCTTGGTTGAGCTTAGTAGTTGTGATGGCTACATTCGGCAGATGCCGTCATTTCCCATGCCAATCACGGTGAGTCACTGCCTGACGGACCTGCGATACTTCCACGTATCAATTACTGTTTGACTCATTCGCTTCTTCAGTTCAGTGGGATAGACTTCCAGGCGAGGCACATCCTTGTTGGTGTATGTGGACTATGGAATTTGGGCAATGGTTGATGGCCTATAGTTAGTAGTAATGACAATTCCTTTTTTATTCTTGAGCTCGAGGTTTTGGGGTTCTTTGTTCCCCACTTTGGTAGTATACTCGTCGAGCTCAATTGCTCTAGGTTGTGTAGGTCTATCAGAAGTAAATATTTGTAAATGTGTTTCTAGTTTACTTTTGCAGATTAGTTGTCTTATATTTTTTCCGTTGCTTATAATTATTGATCTTGTTATATGTTTGGAACTTGATTACTATGCCCTTAGCTAAGGGTGTCAATTTGGTACGATACCGGTAATTCGGTACGGTATGGTATAGTATCGACTTTGAAAACCTCATACCGAGACCGTACCATACCGATTTTATACGGTACGGTATGGAAACAGTATTTTAAAAAGTAGTGCGGTATGATTTTGGTATAAAATCGGTATGAAAAAACGGCACAGTTCAGTATTTGGTACGGTATAAATTCGGTATGAGAAAGTTTATTTTTCTAATCATAATGTTGGGTTTTACTCCCACAAACCCCACTATATAGATTACCTTGAACTTGCTTTTGTTTCATCATAAAATACTACAGGAGATCGGTTGAAATTAGTATAAAATAAATTGATTGTTTTATTGCAATGCAATACAAAAGTATCGATATCTTCAACATTCTTATGCCTAGATTTTACACCTGTATCAATTTTGCATTTTTAAGGTTGCGACAAAACTGGGATGGACTAGCTGGGCTTTTGCCTTAACCTAGAATCAACTTTGTCAAGTGAGGCTTTGCCTAGGAGTGTAAAATCCATGAAACTAATTACCTGAGAAAGCTCTGAGCAACAACCATTAATAGAGAATTAGAGATACAAAAGTATAAGTGTACCACCAAGCTTGTGACAATTGGAGCCCAATAAACGAAATGAAGCTCTAAATTGCATGGAACTAAAGGCTAAAGCTAAATGTTAGGGTTATAAGTTGAAAGAGAAAATTACACAAATAACTCAAATACGGTATGAAATTCGGTTCAAAATTCAGTTTTGCGGTACGGTATGCGGTACATATATACCGACAGTATGGATCCTCATACCAAAACCGTACCGTACCGAATTTAGAAAACGGTTTTCGGTTCCGAATTGACACCCTTACCCTTAGCAACAGGATCCTAGTTTGGTTGGGGATTCCAAGAGAGGATGGCAATGTTGCACCTTATCTAGGTAGTTCAAGTGGGGGTGTAACAGGCAGGCGGCCTCCAATGGTTGAGTCCAACCAAGACTGAACAAAAAAAAAAGATGAATTGCAGGAACTACAAAGAGTGAGTCCAGGGGCAGACCCAGGATGTAATATTGGGGGGGCGAAGAATGAAAGCCAGATAACCTGGGACCGTTAGAGAAGCAGACCCACATATATTTTGTGGGGCCCACACATATTTGAAAAAAAAGGTAAATTTATTGAAAAAAATTTTCCGATAAAATATAGGTAAAATAAAGCAACAATATAAAAAAAAAATATATATATACACATGACTTCAACCCTAAAAAGTTAGATGCATGTAAAAATTTTCTTTGGTAGGAGATGTAAACCAAATTTTATTTTTTTTAGGTAAGAGATGCAAACCGATGACAATTAGTTACTTACTAAGTATAGATATTTTATTCACAAATCACAATACAAAATCAAATAACAAAAATTACAGAAGAAATAAAGAAACATATAACATAAAATTAAATAAAAAGAATAACAAAAAAGGGAGAAAACGAGAAACCATAAATAAATTAAAAAAGAGAAAGAGTACCTAATTGTGGAGTAGATTTTTTTTCCAAATTTTCTTAACCCACGCTTATAGAAATGAGAGAGAATAAATAGAAAAAAAAGAGGAGAGATGAGAGAGGAGATATAAGAGAATAAATAGGGATTGAAGAGTTAGTTTCTTATTATAAATGACATCTTGATTTTTAAATACCTAATAAGATGTTTTTTAAAAAATTTCCTTTAACCACGTTTATAGAAATAGAAGAGAATAAATAGGAAAAAAAGATGAGAGAGAAGAGCTGGGAGAATAAATAGGGATTGAGGAATTAGTTTTTAATTATGAATGACATTTATACCCATTATTTTACCTTTAAAAATTATTCTCAATATTGGGTGGGGCCAAATAGGGACATTTCACATATGGGAAGAGAAAAAAGTGAAAATATCAAGGGAATTATGGGCATTTGTATAAAAATTTAAAAAATCTGGGGGCCATGGCCCCCCTCGGCCCCTCCATGGGTCCGCCCCTGAGTGAGTCACAAGAGAGAGAGAGAGTGAAAGGTCACTCAATATGAATAGGTGGGCATTCTTGCCACAACGCATAGTATAAACATTAGCAAACAAAGCGAAAGCATGGAAACAAGAAAAATTAGAAAACCAAAATAAACTATCCAAATTGTAAAATGTAAATTACTAGTGATTGCATCCGCATATAATTACTAGTTCACTGATGCCATTGCTTGAATTTGTTTAAGAAACATCGAATCAAGCAAGAGATTCCACAAATTGTAAATGAGGATTGAGACGAGGAACAACATTAATAAGTTGTCATAGAAATTAAGGGGACTAGATTAAATATATATTATATGAGTGGGCATACAAGAAATAAATGAAGGTGGGTGGGATCAAGATAGGTGGATATATAAAAGGTTCCCCATGTTCCTCGTGAACAATTAACAATAATTATTGTAATTAATAATTGCTAAATAGATAATGTTTGATCAGAAACCTTGAAGTTTAGTGTTTATATAAACAGAATCAATTTCCAATGAAATTATTTATTTTAATAGTCAAATACATTGATTATGAAAATAACATAAAATAAAAGTAGGAAGCACAAGATACAATAATGGTATCAAATGTAAATATATAATATAATTAGACGTGGAAGATGGGTGGATATAAAATAAGTTATTCTCGTTTATTGAAAATGATTAACAACTTTTGTTATGATTAAAAGTGCTAATATAATTAGACGTGCAAGAGGGTTAGCAGACTATCAGTTTCAAATAAAATTGTTTATTCTAGCGAGACGTTTGTCCTCTCTTTCATAGTAAAACCTATCAGGAACAAGAAACAGACCTCTCTTATCTATTTCTTTTTGTACAAAAATGCCCTTTATACATACAAAATTGAGATGTGAATATTACATATGCCTCCCGCAAGGATTAGCCTCTGGTCTTGTTTAATTTGTTGTAATTTACCCTTTATAATTAACAATACTTATCGCATGTTTCTTTTCTTGTACCCTCTCTCTGCCATCTGAGTTACGGTCCAGCTTCTGTAAGTTAAGAGGCATTTGAGTATCCCATCTCTCCCTCATTTTTCTTTCTTCCGGAAAAATCCTGAAACTTCATGCTACTTCATTTAATTTCATTTCTATTGTAGTCTTTCCAGCCGAATATCAGTGAGAAAGCAAGTGATAAAACCAAGTTGTCTTCCAGGTTCTGCTCCTAAATCTCATCCGCATCTTGAAATTAAGGGGAGAAAACATGTATACTTTTCGAGTTGTAGGAGGGATTCTACTCATCGTTCTTTTGAAGAAACTCTTCCACAAAGTTACTGATGATGCTCCTCCTGCAAACAGGAACAGTGATGAAGCATCATCATCTGCCACACAAGACTGTGATTCCTCAGATTCCACCTCTTCTTGCTCTGGGCAAGAATACGAGGTGTTCTTGAGCTTTAGAGGTGAGGACACCCGCACCAACTTCACCGACCACCTCTACCTAGCCCTTCACGGTAAGGGAATCCACACGTTCATTGACAGCGAAAAACTCCAAAAAGGAGAAAAGATCTCTGAAGAGCTTAAATCTGCGATCCATCGGTCCAAAATCGCTATTGTCATCTTCTCAAAAGGTTATGCTTCGAGTAAATGGTGCCTCCGCGAACTCGCCGAGATTTCCAAGTGCATGAAAAAGAAAAAGAAGGAAGGCCCAAGTCCAACAAGACAAATAATAGCGTTCCCTGTTTTCTATCACGTTGATCCAAGAGAGGTTCGGAACCAGACTGGTAGCTATGGGACCGCTTTCCAACATCATCAGCAGAAAAGAATCGACAAAGAGACTCTACTAGAGTGGAGGATGGCTTTGAGCGACGTTGGTGCATTGTCAGGCTGGGATCTCGAGAATACTGCTGATGGGTAAGACCGAATGTACATACAGCTATTTTACCTTCATTAAATTAATAACTTACTTATATGGTTCTCTGAAATAAAATTTGAGGATCTGCTGCACTGCACTGCACTGCACGGCACGGGGTTTCAAGAGTCGCAGCTGATTCCTGAAATCATGTTTGGTGCCTATTATCAAATAAGTTGCATTATTATCATGGTATATAATGTTTTAGCCTAGTGTACACTCCCATCCATTGATTGCTGGGCTATGACTATGAGGCGGTCTTCTTTTGAACGTTGATGGCCATGCAAGGATTTGTATGAGCGACCAGGAAATCAAAACAAAGGCAATATGAAAACTTGGGTTTTGGGTTAGTATCAGTTTTTTAGTAAATTGGTTCGTCTTAGTCCAATTAGGGCTGTGTTTTTTTCTTTTTCCTTTTTTGGTGCAAATTTGGGCTTGGTTTGGATTCAGCTTAATATACACATAAAAGTCTATGGGAAAATAGGTTTTTTTTTCTTCTTCTTCTTCTTGGGATTATATTGGCTATTATATGCTTAGTTTTGGTTCCAGTCTGGCTTGTGCCAGCTTTGAATTGGTGTTGGCCTCTTTGGTTCCGCTGTATTTTGGGTTGGTTTGGGGTTTCAATAATCTAAATCAGCTCAATAAGACTTGGAGTTTTATTCTATATAATTCCAAAATGACACCATTGCTGCAAATAACAGAATTTTGAAAGATCACTTATGACCCTAAAAAGTTATGCCACTGGAGCTTGTTTATGTTTTTTCCATAAGGATCTGTGATGTTCATTCATTCTGTTAACAAATATCTCTTCAATGAGAAAGAAATATTGAGAAAGAAATATCTCTTCAATGAGAAAGAAGTAGGTACATGTCATTATTTAACTTTTTTTTTTCTTTCTTGTTTGAATAATGCAGGCACGAAGGAAGTGTAGTAAGTTTAATTGTGGATGAAGTTTGGAAGAAATTAGACAAGACCCCGTTGTATATTTCAAAGAATATGGTTGGAATGGATTCTCATGAAAAAGAAATAGAGAGGTTGCTAAGCAACCCTAAACAGATTGTGGGCATCCTTGGCATCGGTGGTATTGGTAAAACAACAATTGCCAGGTGCGTGTACAATAAAGTCTATCATGGTTTTGAAGGATGTAGCTTTCTAAGAGATGTTCGGGAAACTTCCAAAACAAAGGGAATTGTCCATTTGCAAAGCCAACTTGTCACTGATATCTTGACCTTGGAGAATCCAAAAATCCGCAATGAGGATGAAGGAATTAATGTGATTAGGGAAAGATTAGCCACTAAAAAAGTTCTGATCATTCTTGATGATGTTGATAGAGATACTAATTTGAATGCAATAATTGGAGAGGGTGATTGGTTTGGTGTTGGAAGTAAGATTATTATTACCACAAGGGACAAACGTGTTTTGGATAATCTTGGAGTTCAAGACAACATATACAGGCCTGATGAAATGAATCCAAACGAGTCACTTTTACTTTTCAGCAGGCATGCCTTCAAGACTGACCATCCTCCAACAAAGTATTTGGAACTCTCAAAAAATGCACTAAGAAGTATTGGAGGACTTCCTTTGGCACTCAAGGTTATAGGTTCAAATTTATATTCAAGAGAAGAAAAAATATGGAAAGAAGTCGTGGAGAAGTTAGCCAATAGTCCTAACAAAGAAGTGCAAGAGATATTAAGAATAAGTTATGATGGATTAAATCATGAGGAGCAAGTGATGTTTCTCGATATTGCTTGCTTTTTTATTGGAAGGAAAAAAGACATTGTATGTTATATATGGGATGACTTTAACCTAGGAATTGACAATCTTTGCCTAAAGTCACTCATTGAGATTAATGAAAGAAATGAGTTCAGCATGCATGATCAGCTAAGAGACCTTGGAAGGGAAATTGTTCGCCAAGAAAACTTTGACGAGCCTGGGAAACGTAGTAGACTGTGGTCACTTGAGGACGTAAAGGAAATTCTAAGTACTCAAGAGGTTTGTTCTCAATAAATGACTAATACATCTAAATTTGTGTTTTTTTATTTATTTTTTCATTCTGATGATTTAAAGAATTAGAACCTATGTAGTTTTAGCTAAAGATATCTTTTAAAATAAATGTAGCACTTGAAATCTAATGTTAGACATGCATGGGTGGATCCATCGAACAAAGGATCCTACACCCACAGCCCAACTTGTAATATTTAAGCTTTCAGCCTAGTCTAATATTATAATGACTTGAATGGGGTCATTGTTTCATTATACATGGGCGATAAGCAAGCTTTGTCAATGTTGACAACTTTGTTTTGCAGGGAACAGAGAAAGTCGAAGGACTCCAATATAACTGCTCTTTTGATGACGAACGTATGATAATTGAAGGATTCAGTTCAATGACTCGACTAAGGATTCTTGAGCTTCAAAATGCCGAGGTTGCCGGAAACCATGAGCATTTCTTCCCAAACTTGAGATACCTTAGTTGGGACGGTTGCTCTGTGCAATTTGTACTACCAAATCTAAGGAGATTGTGTGTTATAGATTTGTCTTGGAGTGACATCACGGAGAATTGGATAGGTTGGCAGTATATCAAGGTAGGTCTCTAAGAATAAGAGCTCTCTCTCTCTCTCTCTCTCTCTCTCTCTCTCTCTCTCTCTCTCTCTCTCTCTCTCTTCTTCTTCTTCTTTTCCCCTTTCTAATTTTGAAATTATTGTAATTTGTTGTTGTCTATTGTATGTATGTATAAGGTCATCATTTAATTAATATCTCATAATCAAGTTGTTGTTGTTTTGTTATGCAGGAGGTATTAACTCTTAAAGTTCTGCAGCTAAGAGAATGTCATAAACTATCCCGAATTCCAAATTTGTCAACAAATAAACAGTTGGAGGTATTGCTTATTGATCAATGCTACAATTTGGTTGAAGTTGATGACTCCATTGGTCATCTTAAGGGTTTAGTCACATTGAACATGAGTGGATGCAAGAAGTTACTTGAGATTCCGGGGCTCGATAGGTTGGAAAATCTAAAGGAGTTGTCTATCAATGGATGCATTTCTATTAAAACCTTACCATCTCTGTCCAACTTGAAGAAGCTGCGGTGGCTATCAACTGAAGGCTGCGAGAAGTTACTTGAGATTCAGGGGCTCGATAGGTTGGAAAATCTTGAGACGTTGTCTATCGATGGATGCATTTCTATTGAAACATTACCATCTATGTCAAACTTGAAGAAGCTGAAGATCCTATCATCTAGAAGCTGCAAGAAGTTACTTGAGATTCCGGGGCTCGATAGGTTGGAAAATCTAAAGGAGTTGTCTATCGATGGATGCATTTCTATTGAAACGTTACCATCCCTGTCACACTTGAAGAAGCTGAAGATCCTATCGGCTAGAAGCTGCAAGAAGTTATCAGAGATTTAGGGACTTGATAGTTTGGAAAATCTAGTGGACTTGGATATCATTAAATGCATTTCTATTGAAACATTACCATTTCTATCCAACTTGAAGAAGCTGCAATGGCTATCAACTGAAGACTGCGAGAAGTTACTTGAGATTCAGGGGCTCGACAAGTTGGAAAATCTAGAGTACTTGTATATCAATGGATGCATTTCTATTGAAACGTTACCATCTCTGTCCAACTTGAAGAAGCTGCGGTGGATATCAACTGAAGGCTGCGAGAAGTTACTTGAGATTCAGGGGCTCGATAGGTTGGAAAATCTAGAGGACTTGTCTATCGATGGATGCATTTCTATTGAAACCTTACCATCTCTGTCAAACTTGAAGAAACTTGGGGGGCTATCAACTAAAGGCTGCAAGAAGTTACTTGAGATTCAGGGGCTCGACAAGTTGGAAAATCTAGAGTACTTGTATATCAATGGATGCATTTCTATTGAAACATTACCATCTCTGTCCAACTTGAAGAAACTGGGGGGGCTATCAACTGAAGGCTGCGAGAAGTTACTTGAGATTCAGGGGCTCGATAGGTTGGAAAATATGGAGACGTTGTCTATCAATGGATGCATTTCTATTGAAACATTACCATCTCTATCCAACTTGAAGAAGCTGAGGTGGCTATCAATTGAAGGCTACAAGAAGTTACTTGAGATTCAGGGGCTCGATAGGTTGGAAAATCTAGAGGACTTGTCTATCAATGGATGCATTTCTATTGAAACGTTACCATCTCTGTCCAACTTGAAGAAACTGGGGGAGCTATCAACTGAAGGCTGTGAGAAGTTACTTGAGATTCAGGGGCTCGATAGGTTGGAAAATCTTGAGACGTTGTTTATCAATGGATGCATTTCTATTGAAACGTTACCATCTCTGTCCAACATGAAGAAGCTGCGGTGGCTCTCAACTGAAGGCTGCAAGAAGTTACTTGAGATTCAGGGGCTCGACAAGTTGGAAAATCTAGAGTACTTGTATATCAATGGATGCATTTCTATTGAAACGTTACCATCTCTGTCCAACTTGAAGAACCTGCGGTGGCTATCAACTGAAGGCTGCGAGAAGTTACTTGAGATTCAGGGGCTCGATAGGTTGGAAAATCTAGAGGACTTGTTTATCGATGGATGCATTTCTATTGAAACCTTACCATATTTGTCCAACTTGAAGAAGCTACAGTGGCTATCAACTAAAGGCTGCGAAAAGTTACTTGAGATTCAGGGGCTCGATAGGTTGGAAAATCTTGAGACGTTGTCTATCGATGGATGCATTTCTATTGAAACCTTACCATATTTGTCCAACTTGAAGAAGCTGACGAGGGTATCAGCTTTAGACTGCAAGAAGTTATCAGAGATTCAGGGACTTGATAGGTTGCAAAATCTAGAGTGCCTGAATATTAATGGATGCATTTCTACTGATCAATAGTGATTAATCGACTCTCAAGCATTACAATTGCAGGTACACTCTCTCTCCCTCTTTGTTTTTTTGCAACCCTATCTCTATCCCTAACCTCTTACTACCGTTTTTCTCAAATTTTGTCCTTTTTTTAGGTTAAGATCTTCTCCACCTAAATTTGACCATACAACTCAAGTTCAATTAAAATCCATGAATTCAGATCCGAAATCGGTAGCTGATGTGAAATCCAGCCCAAACCTAGCCGGGACACCCTATTTGTTTTGGGATAAAGAAAGGCTTGTTTAATGTTAGACCTTGAAGTTGGACCTTGTTATCAGTGTTACTACCTTTGAAAACCTTAGGAAGTCTTGTCCGACCTTTCCCTTAGGATAGATCCATGTCCCAAAGTGAAGGTAGAAGTCATTGTGGGCCCTCTTTATGGAAGACATGGTGTTTGACCCGAAACTCATGGATTTTGTGGATGGTGCTCCATACTTGGAAGCATTGTCAGTGGTTGTTTAGAATCTGCGGCTTGAAGAGGGGTGAACTAGTCGAAGTACCTAATGAACTCCCATGCTCGATCTGAAGGTATTTCCTAAAACTAGACTTCTTGATTGACTTGTAAGAGAAAACCCCACTCGATTTGACCCCGTATAGCCCTCCGAATCCCTATCCGAAGTTGCTGAACTATTGCTGATTTTCTGCTAAACTATGCTTGGCTGCCCAGATTCGAGTTAATGATTCCTTTGGAATATTCCACACCCTATTTATGCTAGCCTCTTGTTTTGAACCCTATTCTAATAATTGCAACACCTGAGAATGTGGAGAAGGTTCCCCAAAGCTCCTCCTTGATATTGGTGAAGGATATTCTACTCTAATCATTGCAAATCACTCTTTCTTGCCTCCATTATCATCTTCAAGGTATGTGTTCTCTCATTTTCTCTCTATCCTACTCCTACGTACCATTGTTCTTGCTACTGAGTTCGTGAAGAAGGTGCTGCAACCTTGCAACCACCTGTTCTACAAGCTTTTTTGCTTTGATTAAACCTCTCTTCATCCTTTCCATGCTATAATTCTCATACATGATGTTCTTGCTTTCTTATTTTGATTTTTCTCTTCTTTACAACATGAATTCATCTCTTAATATGATTTTATCTTTCAATTAGGTCTGATTATATGTTAGTAATTGTCTATATTCTGTTGTTCATCATTCTATTGATTAAATTCCTAGGTTCTCTTGAAGTTGCAATGATTTTCATTGAAGACTATGGTTCTAGCATATAGAACCTAGAGTTTTCAATTTGACCATTGGATCATGTTAATTCTTGCTGCGTAGTCTCCTGCTACTGTTCCTAGCATCCCCTCCAAGTTTTGGATCGATCCGAGCCCCGGAAGACCGATTTCTGACCAAATCACCAAAATACACCTTGTAGCCCGATAATGTTCCTTGGTCGATCCTGCTTGGTCGATCCCATCAACCAAGGAGCATCGACCAAGCAGGTGCTGAACTGTGTCCTTCGCCGTTTTGACCCGTTCGACCTCCGATTTTCCCGATTTCTTTTCTAATCTTTCATTTATGTTTGTCTAGGGTCTTATTACCATCATTGGATCATTCTTTTGTAACCTTTGGATCATCATCATCACGGCTTAAGGTAAGGACGGTTATCGCCATAAATACATAGGCTATGTGACTATGTCTTGATATTCATAACTTAGTGAACATAGCTTCTTTATTACTTTTGGACATCATAGGACTGCTATACATGCTTTAGAACAGTAGTATTGTGTTTATATATATTCTTGTTGTGATGATTAGTCATTCTTGTTACTTATATATATGATGAATCATTGCGATGTTATGACTCAACTTCTATTATGATGATGTATCATTTGTGTATGGTATGATGGACTTGAGCATGTGATTGCTTAGGTATAATTTGGGATTGGGGAGTGCCCTACTGGTACGTACTTCTGTCCTTGGACATCGGAAGGAATAGTATGGGATGTTCTCCGAAGATGCCCATCGACGCTTTCCTGGATTATTGGATGACATATATAGGACTTGTCTAGTGGTGTATGGCTAGGATGTCTCTATCGTATCAGACCCGAATCGGAAAGGCATTGAGACCGAACGACCCGTGGTAGTGTATAGTTTGATGGGCACTCAAGACCGGTAACCAATCCGTGAGAGGACATAAACCATACTACGGATACCCGAAATGGGCCATTTATAGGTAAGGTTGCAAATAGCTAGACTTGGGCTCACGGGTTATCAAGATCGGTGAAATGATCCGTGAGGGGACGTGAGAGCTTCTCGTCTACTATTTTTGGATGACCAGTAGGGTTGATGAGTCCGGTGAGTAATATCCGTGACTCTAGTGTGAAGGATACCGGAAAGAATCCCGGGATGGGAGGAATGGACGTATCTGGATCTGACATGATATGACTGAGTAGATGACTTGCATTGGGCTAGACTTTACTGTGACATGCGCCAATACTTATACCAAATGGTGATGTGAGAGAGTGGTGGCCAAATCCCCAGCCAAGGAATGTCCGAGAGGGATGCAGGACCCATTTACCAACCGGCTGCCCAAGATATCTTAAATGGTTGAGCGAACCCAAATATCTTAAATGGTTGAGGGTGTGAGCGGACCTACCCAAAGATGTATGGTGCTATGACTTAAATCATGTCTACCTTAGAGACTAACATTCATAGAGTTAGAATCATACTTGCATCATGTGTTTAATATCATATTGCATCATGTTATGGCTTGTATTCATATGGCTTATGTTTTTTGGAATAACTGCCTTGCTGAGTTCTTTGAACTCACTCCTTTTTACAACATCTTTTGTTAGACTTTCCTGCAGGTACTACTACTGTTGACTATAATGATCAACACTTTGAAGACCAAGTTGGTGACTCATACAATACTGGTTGTGGTGACTAAGTTGATGAAGGCTATCAGTATGAGAGTGGTACTTATTTGGAGCAGTCCGTCTTTTACACTTGTGTGACAGCGATGGGATATCATCCTATTCTCTTTTGACGTTTTATTTGATTCGTTGAGACTGTAGTTTAGTTGTTCCCCTTTTATTTGGGAACCGGTTGTAACCCTTATTTTTATTCGATCTACCTTCCGCTAATGTTGTAGAAGGAATTTCCACCTCAGTTCGGCATGTTGACTATGTATTTTATTGGTGTCTTTTCCGCACTCTGATGTTCTTTTGTGATCCTTCTGAGGTCCTTTCTTGACTTTTAATTATTAAAGTAATTGAATACAAAGATTTGTTCTTGCTTTTGATTATATTATTGTGCTAAGTGGCTATGATCGTTCCTAAACTTGATCGGCGGGACCGTGAATCACTCCCCGGGTAATCTAGATAGGGTACCCCCCCCCTTGGTGGATTATATTGCGGGAAGTGACAGCTGATACTGTCATAAACTTCACTTAGGAACCAACGATTTAGATTATTGCACCTTTGTAAAACCATAGAACATGCCATCGTATTGGACATGCTTATGCGAAGGCCTTCATAAAGAAAATTATTGGATTGAGATTTCCATTTTCAAGTCAAATAAGATAGTTGAAAACACGGCCACATTTGTTAAGAAGCTCAAAATGACACAATTATTATAGTTGAAAATACGACCACATTGTTAAGAAGCTCAAAATAACACACTTATTCCTAGTGAGATTAGTATCTCATATATCACATAAAACTAACAATGTATACCATAATATGCTGTATCTTTTTTTTTACCTCTCATACACACTGAAATGTATCATATATGAAATAAAGAAAGTCTCGGTTCCCCTTGTCATCTAGCTGGCTCATCTTTATGTTTCAGGATGAGTATGGAGAAGAATGAAGATTTCAAGTCCTGTCCATACCTCCATGTTGCAGTTTCCTTTGGCAGCATTGCTATTGCTTTATCCATAATTGCCGTAGCTATAGAGCATTGTAATGATTTTGTATCAGATGATAAAGCTTTGCACTGTGAAGGTATCTGCTACAACCTTGAATATGTCTTTGGCGTGGATAATAAGTCATTATTATTTGGGACCTCATGTCCCTTATCTGCAGTATCAAATAGAAGGAATTGGTCTCTCTTTTTGAATTTTTTTAGTAACGCTGGTGGTCTTCATTGCAAAAGCATTTGCTAGGGTATCAGTTGTGATATTGTTTATGTCTGTTTCACATTCTTTCTCAGTTGCTCACTTCCCTTCCATTTCTTCTAGCCTTACTCTAGTGCAGTGAAAGATGGTGCGTTGTTCCATCGAAACCTAGTTAGTGTTTATACTAGATCACCTGTAGGCCTTAGCTAAACAATCTTTTCTTGGTTTCCAGGCTGGAAGTCATTACATTGCCAATGAGGAAGAAGTCTAGCTCTGGCATTACTGCCCAGCAAAGGTGAGAGAATACTAAACACTAACCTTATCTCCAGTAACAACATTGGCAATCTTAGCCCTGTTTCCAGGGAAATTCAAACCCTAGAAGAGCCTCCCTGTTTGCCTAGCCATAAACAGCTGACAATTTAGATGCATAATTATGTGGTCACCTAGAAGTCTACCCATGCCTTAAGCTAACCTAGGAATGTACGAGGGTGGGGCACTACCACCTCCCCAAAACTCCCACTCTGTCAGGATAGTCGTATTAGCTTATCTCACTAGGAGATTGTTGGAGCTACAAGGTCACAACTTCCAGCAGCAAAAAAGCACTGAACAATATAGAAAATCCAATATGAAGTCACATGCTAATTAATCTTTCCATCAAGCGGTTTCAGAAGGATTAAATCTCAAAGAGTACATAAATTATCCATAGGTACATTGTTGTGTCAATTCAGAAGTACCATAGGATTACTAACAGTATTTCCAGACGGCTTGTGCCAAGATTGCATCTGTATGATGTAAAACACGTTTGCTTATACTAGTCCAAGTCCCATACAGTAAGAAAGAATAGTGGAAGTAACACAAATCCTTACTAACAGATAACAGCTGATTTTTTATGGTTAAGATCATCTCTTGGAAGATTTTCTTATACAAAAATTTCTGACTGGTGCTTGTTAATTTCGGTGCTACGTTGTTATATCACCTGTTGCTTCATGGACCACCTAATGTGTTGCAAGATATAATTAGTACGCATGGAAGATTGATATATCCATCCCCTTAACGCTCCTAACTTTTGAGCTGATATATTTGCAGGCATTGATTGGATTAAGTAGTAAAGGAACTTGAGGAAGACAGGGCAGTGGAATGTGGAAGTCTAATGATGCTCCTTCTGCATAAAAGGGTTCTTGGTGAAAGAAACCATCCTCCACAGTTTCTTCTTTGCAATGTAGATAGGTATTTTTTAAAATTTATGATAGTTTTGCTCATAAAGCACTGTGTTATTGGCCCCTGCAAAAGTTTTGCCCAAGGAGCAATCGTGGATCATACAGTGTAAACCAACTTTATCCTTAAGTAAGCATTTTGAACTCGTGATGATATTAACCCCATTCATCCAAGGTAAAGCCTAAAATTATTATGATGTCCACATCCATTGAAACAAATATTGTTTGATACCATGATATGGTTCAGTCAGACCTCGTAATGGAAGCAGTGCAAATATTCATGGATTGGAACTTTATCACAATAAACATTGATTCCATTCATTACAAGCCAACTAGAATAATCAGACGATATGGGAGATTTATGCTTATTCAAACCCGATGATATATTGTGAGTTTCTTGTAATCCTTTTTCATGTATGGGTTAGTACCCAATCAGCGGATGGAACACAAATGAGTACATACAGTTAGATTAAAATGGGATTCCCTTCAATCTATGATGTGTCTCGAAGGAAACAATTTCTGGTGTTTCATGCATTGAGAGACAGAAAAATCTGCTGATAACCATTTTATAAAATATAACACAAATATTTATCAAGTCGTTCTCATGATTGAAATATTTTTGGTATTATTTTGTTTGCTATTTGCTTTTAGGTTTGAGATCTGAATTAAATGCGACTCCATTTTGTTGTCTAATAATGTGAGTCCCATAGCCATAAATCATAACTAGTTTTGAGAATACCACACTTCTATCTTAAGCGAAGCTCTTTTGATCTTCAAGCTTCTAAACCAGTTGAATCTTTACTAGGGAGTCTTGTTCTGGTTTTGGTTCCATAGGGTGTTGAATATAAAGTTAATAAGTAAATCTGAGATTCCCACTCTGCTCTCAGTGTAGTCTGGCTTTGTTTGAAGGTTGAAGACAACCATCCTTTTTTTATGTGCCCATCCCTTGTTTCCATACTGTTAGATCTTTCTCAACTAAGCTTCCCCTTGGGTTTCAGTAGATTCATTTGCTAATTTAGTTGGGTTGTCTACCTATCTGCTCAATGGACTTTAAGCTACCAACTACAATAGATATCCACAACTACCAAGGGGAGAGTTCTTCTCTTTGTTAGTTTGACTTATATTAATTAGTTACAGAACTACCATCAACTTTTAGTTCAGAATTTATTTTGTGTAGCATCCAGGTGAGCCATAAGCTAGTTGGATTGGGATTTGGATCCCAGTTCAACATCAGTAGTTTGGCTTTATAGTTGCTGTACTGATGAACAAGTTGACAAGAACAACATATAGGATGATTTGAGAGGACTTCAAAAACTCCCAAAAAGCAATTTAATTCTAGGGTGAGTTTCAAATTTTCAAAACTTTCCACACTCCTTTTCTGTCACCAAATTTCTTCATAACCTGGCCGGGTTTATTCTTCGAAAAGAAAAATCTTGTTATTTGGTATGGTTATGATTACTGAGAATTCTTTTGCACACTAGAGCATAATGATAGATAACTAGACTTTCTGTTTTTCAGGTGAGTCCTTAGTTCAAGCCTCAAAGAGCAGGGTGCCTGAAAATTATCCAGGGGATTTCGTCGGGATTCAAAGTGAAAGTAGTAAAGCCTCAAAGAGCAGGGTGCCTGAAAATTATCTAGGGGATTTCGTCAGGATTCAAAGTGGAAGTAGTAAATTTGAACTAACTCTTTTATTAGGGGTACTTATGCTTACTTTACAAACCAAACCAATATTAGAGTATTATTATGTGCAGCATGAATGATTGCAAGAATGCCTAGAGGATCAAAGTCTAACATATTTCTCATGATCAAGCATGACACTGGTTGACTTTAAGGTGAAGTAGAAAATAAAATACATAGTAATATAAACTCTCAGAAGAAATATACAGTAGTAAACGACAAAAGGTATCCTTCCCTTTAGTAGGTGGACTCGGAACATATCTGAGCTCTTGAAATCGTTGTGATATTAGGAATACAGAATTAAGGGAAATTATCAGCTCCACCATTTGAGTTTCCCCCCCCCCCCCCCCCCCATATTAATGCCACACTAGAAAAGATTCAAATGTCAATCACGCCCCCTACCATCAGTGAACCTTTGTTAGACAGTGATATCAGTAGTAGTATATCTTTCTTAAAATGACCTACAATAGTTTGTATGCATTATACCCAAGCATCTTCTTTCCAAAATTCTTACTTATCACTATTTCTCTTTCTCAGAAATAGCTATAGAACAGTGTAGGCATTTCAGACCCCCAACATACGAGAGGAGGACAAAATAATTATTGATTAGTATAGGCATTTTGGACCTTCAACATACAGGTGTGGGGTGGGGGGGGGGGAATAATTACCAACAGTGAGGCATTTCAAACCTTCATCATACAACAGGAGGGGGGCGGTAATTAATTGGCACTGAATAAATTGAATTCAATTGGATTGTATTTGGGTCAACCAATTTCAATTTTAATCAAATTTGGACCAGATCCAGTTTAGAAGTGTTAATCGTAGTGGGTGGGTCCCACCACAATTTGAGCCATAGGTGGTGGCAAGACAGTTACGTAGTCCAGGATGACTACCCCTCTATTTAGTTGAGTCTAAGCAGGACTCTAATATTGATTTCCCTCACTTAGTTGAGTTTAAACAAAACTCTAATTAAAGAATTAGTGTTGAAGGAAACTATTATAAATATAGGGATGAATACCAAATAGATGATTGATAATAAAATACTCTCTTGCTCTGCGAATTCTCCAAGCTAATCCTGAACCTCCATCATTGTGGTTCGTCGATTTGGAAGCGTGGAAATAACCTATAGAGTACGCAAGGCAAATCAAAGGAAAGGGAATACAAAGAGGCACATCTTGTGTCTAGATCCATTGCAGTCAAGACCACTAAGGTAAAAGATCTATAACTCTTCCTTTTATGATTTTAATTTAAATTGGTATCTGGAGCCAGTTGGGGTTAGGGTTGCCGACAATGGATGGTTTTATGAGTGTCGGTTGATTTAGGATGAAAATCATGAGTTTTATTTTTCTCATTAACATGATTGAGTGTCAGGTTTAATCCATAATCAATCGTCTGACCTCTACCCAATCTGTGATTTGCAATTTAATGAGAATTTTTTTTCTCACGATTTATCACATTTTCTTTACGTTGTAGGATTTTTTTTAGCTACCAGGAAAAAAAATAAAATAAAATAAAAAATAAAAAAATAAAAAAAAAGGAAGAAAGAAAGAAGGAAAGAAAAAAGAGGAAGTTTTTTTTTCCAGTTAAAAAAGAAAAAAAGAGAGAGAAGATAAACGGCGAGCAGTTTCTATTTTTTCAATTTTAAAAGAAGATATTAGCCTAGAGTTATTTATGATTGAATCTTTTTATTTTTTGAACTAAAAAGATATTAACCTAGAATTATTTATGATTGAATCTTTTTATGTTTTTGCATTAAATTTGTTTTTGTGCAATTTTTTTTATGTGCAAGTTTATCATTAACTTAATGCCATATTTGTTAAATTGTGTTTTTTAAATTCTTTGTTAATGATGATCAAAAAACTTAATTAGCAATTGTACCCTCTCATGGCGGTTTAAACCTTTGATTCGCTCCATTTGATGGATGCAGAATCAATCTCTTCCATATAGACCATAAAAGTATTTATTTATTCTTGGAAGAGATCTTGTTTGGTGCTACAATAATGACACATTTTATGTATGTAAGTTGGAATTAATATTTGAGAGTGATGCAAAGTGTAGTACACCCTAGTAGTCATGTAGTAGGATTCTTTGAGATGTAATTAAAGGGTTGTAATTTTAATTATTTTTGGAAGCCATGTAAAAGGGTTGCCACTACACTGCGCATCACAATCTTATACTGACTCGATGTGTCATTAGAAGTACCAAACTTTGGGTTCATCTGGTGGGACCCATGTGCACCTGTATGTATGGCGCAATTATGTGATAGGATATGTTGATTCCTCTGCTTATACTTTATTGGAATAATTCAAATTAATTATTCTCAATACATAATTAATGGGGTTTGACATCGAACGGTATTAGATGATTGACACCATAGTATGGATTAAGGATAATTAATTTGGAAAGTACCAATGAGTGATGAAAGATATATTAACTATATCTTTTCGCATTCTGGATGTAGTCTAGATGGCCTCTAAAAATGTGATTGCTGACTTACTCATGGGTGAGAAGCTTCTCGATCATAAGAACTATGAGAAGTGGCAATGGAAAGTCCAGTACTACGTTAATGACTAAGATTGCCTAGAGCATCTTACCATATAAATGACTGAACCCACCAATCTTCCCTTAGGAAGAGAACTCAGTCTCGTAGAGCTAAGGATCTGTATGATGCTTGGGTTAAAAAAGACTGAAGTGCGATATTTTTCATGCTAAGTGCCATGCAAGATGACCTACAAGGGGAATATGAGGGATAGCTAAGTCCATGTGGGACAAGCTGAAGCGTACTTTTAGTGGTACATTCACAACCAGACTACGAAGTATAATCCTCAAGTTTGAGATGTATCGAATGGACTTCAAACATAAAATGACTGAGCACATTAGAACTGTCAAGAAAATGGTTTACAAATTAAAAGATGCTGGACATGACCTTTCTGATAAGTAATTAATCCAGGCCTTGATTAGGACCTTGCCTGATTCCTAGGCACCAATGAAACAAGTACTTCCTCACCTTGAGAGCATCAAGATGTATGCTAATCTAGCTCAACACCTTGAGATGGAAGCAGAGCACCTAGAGGCGACTCGCACAACTGCTCTTGTTGCTCAGACAATTACACGCAAGAACAAATGACCCAAACGTAAAGGACTTAAGAGAGGGAATCAAGGACTTGGCACCTATGGGACGAATGGTCAAACAAAAATGTGGAAAGCGTGGGGAGTAAGAAAGACATGTCCAAAGTAACGTGCTATAACTGCCAAAAGAAGGGACACTTTTCTCGTGATTGCACTGAGTCAAAGAAGACACCATCTTTATCTTTTCCTTGTACCTTTCTGAGTACGCAAGTTTTGGTTGCCCTAACATAATCAGATTGGAATTTTTTTTTTGGATGAATAAATAATTAAATTACCAAAAGCCAAAAGAGCACATACAAAGGGAACAAGGGGGAGGGGAGAGTCCCAGTCAAGAAGGGGACATGAAAGAAGTTGAGAGACTCCAAGAACTAACAATCAACCTATTTCTTGGAGAATCTACAACAGGGGGTGGGGAAGAGGTCGAAGTCTCGAAGAAACATCAAAGTAGATGGCATTCCAAATCATATCTCTAGAACGAGATTTGGAGGTCCATTTACGCTCCCACCAAAGATGGTGAATAGTGGCGGCAAAGACAAGCTTACCCACAAGGTCACATATAGAGGTACTGGAAAAATTTCTCAAGATCCAGTTCCAATCTAGTGCAAAGCCAAAAGAACGACGCGATCTGGGCCAAATGGATGCAAGGGCAAGGGACCAAACAGAGTGGGAAATAGGGCAACAAAAAAAAAAGATGGTCAATATCCTCTGAACTATTCCAACAGTTGGTACAGTTTGGGTTAGCAGGGATGTGATGGCTAATGAGAAAAGCTTAGGTAGGCAGGGCAAGGCTAAGGGCTATCCAAAGAGTAAGGGCATGGCAAGAGATGTGGCCTTTAAACCAAATAAGAGGGGACCAATGGATAGGGGGAGATGGAGTTCTCAAGAGGTTCCAAGCTGATGCAGTAGAAAAGGGGGTAGGGTGGGGGTGCAACGAAGTAATGCGGTCGTTGGTGAGGGGGAAAAGGGGGGGGGAGGGGAGGGAGCTCCAAACCTATGTGAGACTAGGGTGGGGGGAAGGGGACCAAGACCCAAATGAGATGAACGTGGAAAGGGGAGTGGATTTTGGGATACGGGTGTTATAAATAGTTTTAGGGCCAAGAAGAGTGTATAGGATACCCATCGGATGCTAGGGGTCAAGCCAAAAGGAAGTGGAGATACCAGTACAGACACTGACAGAAATGGCAGGGAGAGCACGACCATGGAGAATCAGGAGCTTCCTCCAAATCCAGGATGGGTTGGAGGGGGGCGGCACAGTCCAAATCGAGTCATTCTTAAGGAGGTAGGAATAGACCCAAGAAACCCAAATGGAATCATGTCTAGAGGCGATCTTCCAGATGAGTTTCATGAGACAAGCCATATTCATATCATGGATATGGCGAAAGCCAAGACCACCCTCAGATTTGGGACGGCAAACGGACTTCCAGCTAATAGGATGAAGGAAGCGGGGAGACTCCTGGCCTTTCCAAAGGAAACACAGAAAAAGGATTCCAGAGAATGGATGATAGATTTAGGTAGGGAAAAGATACCACACCAGTAGAGATAGGAGGATTGGAGGACAGAGCGGATTAGCACCATTCTCCCAGATTGGATTGTTGATACAGGAGCAACCACGAATGTCACACGAGAAAGAGGCAATTTCATAAATTATCACAAAGTGTCATTAGGTATGAATAGGATCTACATGGGAAACAACGCCAATATTGATGTTCAAGGCATTGGAGCAGTCCAACTTAGCTTACGAACGGGCCGCATGTTGATCCTCTATGATGTAATCTATGCACCAGAAATGATGCATAATTTAGTTTCGGTTTCAACACTTCTAAGTTTTGGATAGTCTTTCAATTTTTCCAACAATGCTTTGGATTTGTTATTTGATGGAGCCATATGGGGACACTGCATTCTTGATAATGGATTTTTTAAATTACATTTGATTCCGATTATCTATAATTCTTCTTCTTCAATTGTTGACAGTAATATGGAATTTGTAAAATGGTATTCTAGGTTAGGCCACATTGGGAAGGATAGGATGTCACGGTCAGCTAGAGTTGGCTTTTTAGGCTCACTTGCTAAAGTAAACCTGCCCATATGTGAACCTTGTTTGGCTGGAAAGGCTCATCAGAAACCTTTTGGAAAGACATCCAGATCAACTCAACTATTAGAG
Source organism: Hakea prostrata (assembly GCF_041222555.1). Lineage (NCBI taxonomy): Eukaryota > Viridiplantae > Streptophyta > Magnoliopsida > Proteales > Proteaceae > Hakea > Hakea prostrata. The sequence continues at coordinate 33,611,494 of NC_142606.1, read as the reverse complement.
TTAGTACACTCTTGACATCTATGAACCCATGAATGTTAAGGCAAGACATGAAGCCTCATATTTTTTTCACTTTTATAAATGATCATTCACAATATGGTTACATTTATTTGATCGTTCACCGTCATTAAGCATTAGATTGCTTCAAACGCTTTGTGGTAGAGGTTGAGAATCAATTAGGCAGGAATATAAAATTCAGCGAAATGACCGTGGATGCAAATATTTATTTGAACAATTTAAAGAATTGTGTGAAGAAAAAGGAACTGTGAGACAATTGACTATTCCTAGTACTCCGCAAAAAAATGGTGTAGCAGAAAGAAGGAATAGAACTCTATTGGACATGGTTAGGTCCATGATGGCGCATGCGAACCTCCCAATTAGTTTTTGGGGTTATGCATTCAGATTGTAGCCTATATCTTGAATAGAGTACCATCTCAGTCAATACCATCTACACCCTATGAGCTATGGAAAGGTATAAAGCCTGTTCTAGGACATTCACGATCATGGGGTTGTGTTGGGTATGTTCATACCCCTTCCCATAAGTACAAGAAGTTAGGACGTAGAGCTAAGAAATGCATATTTGTGAGGTATCCTAATAGCTCTAGGGGATACGTTATGTATGGTGAACACCCTAGTGGAGGTATGGATGAGATTGAGTTACGAGATGTTGAATTTCTAGAAGCAGATTATCCTAATTTATTTGATGCGCATAGAGATCTTGACCTCTATGTGTGAAACCCGGCCCTAACCTTAACCCGGATACTCTTTTGTCTATAGGTCCGAAGACCCGAAGTAGAAGTGAAAGTCAACTATGGGCCATATTAGTAGAAGATATAGTGTTCGACTTCGAACCTATGGAGATTGAAGATGATGCCCCATATTTGAAGACAGTGTTGGATCTAGAAAAGAGACTACGCCTTGATGAAGAGAAGATTAGTTGATGACCTTAGAGCTTGGTGGGATATGATTTAAAGCCATTTTTCCATGCTAGGTAAGTTATAGTATATGTGTTTAAAGTTTCGTTTGATTCCAAGTATGGAAGGCCCTCAAATCCCTGACTTTGGCTTTGCTGACAGCTTGGGTCGACTGCTTGGGTCGACTGGGCCAGTCTACCAAGCCAATCGACCCAGAGATGCTGAACTCGAACAGAATCTTCTGTTTAGGTTATATTGCTATATATACCCCATGACTTCGTGATTTTAGTATCCCTAGCCTCCAAAACACTTAGAGAACGAAGGGAACTCATCTCCAAGCCTCCAAAAGTGTCGAAGAAGACCTAATCTTGCAATCTTGCTAGTTCTCTCTCTTGTTCTTCAATCAAAGGTTAGTATTCAATCTTTTGTGTTCTTGATTCATTCTTTCCATGATCACTCTCATCTCTGAACTGAGATTATGATGAAGATGCTGCAACCTTGTAGTCATATCTTTACAATCACTTTTCATTCTCTTATGCCATGATCATCTCATTCATTCTTAATATGATTTTTATGATTTCTTCTTAAACTATGATCATATTCTTATTTTGATTTATTCTAGCATTGTAGATGCCTCTCCATGATTATTCATACCTCCGATTTACTGTGTTCTTGTACTAGAATGAGATCTCATCATCTCTAGTTCATCTCTTTCATCCATAGCATGTTTTCAATGAAAACCATGATTTTCACCAAAATAGAAAGTATGATTTCAAATTAGTAAGTAATGGTTTTAATCATTGTTTGATGTCTAAATTATGATTTTTAATCTTAGACTACTGTGTTAGACATTCTCTCCAAGTTTCGTAGCATTCCGGATTGTATAGCATAGGTTTCGGATCAAGATTCTATTTTTGAATTCGAATTTGCTCTTGGCAGACTGCCTGGGTCGACTGACTCAGTCAACCCAGCCAATCAACCCGCAATGACAGAATTGGATTTCTTCGGCCGTTTCGATTCGATTGATGCTTATTCTTTTAGGACTACTTCCTAATGATTGTGTGATGCTATTCTAGGGTTTATTTGCTAACTTTGGATTCATCCTCTTGTTCGCCGGAATATATTCGAATCTATTTAAGGTAAGGAAAGTTGTTACCATATTAACATAGATTGCATGGATTTAGTTTCTAATTTGGGAACTACTTAGATTTGCTACTGTTATGTTAGTTTCTATTATGATATGAATGTTGTAAGTACAGTAGGATCTTATTTCCTTATTTACTTTATGTACTTGATCATGTATGAATACTTATTTATGTATGTTTCTTATTCATTTAATCTTGTCTTATTATACTCTTCTATTTGATAAGATATCTATCGTGGATGATATGACTGAATTATGATTGTGATTGATTAGGTATGATTTGGGATTGGGGAATGTCCTTATGACATTTCTGTCCTTGGACACCATTGGGGATAGTATGGGATATTTCCAATGTTGCCCTTTGACACTTTCCCGGATATTTGGTTGTCATACCTAGGACTTGTCTAGCAGTGTTGGCTAGGATATTCCCTGTTATATCAGACCCGATTAGGAAGGGTATTGAGAACGAACGACCCGTGGTAGCAATGGGGATTCATGGGTGCTCAAGACCGGTGAGTTATATCCGTGAGGGGACATGAATCACATTGTGGGGGCCATTTATTGGTAGGGTTGCATATGGATAGACTTGGGCTCATGGGCGTTCAAGACCGGTAACCAACCCGTAAGAGGACATGAGAGCTTCCCGTTTACTATATGTGGATGACCTATAGGGTTGATGAGTCCATATTTGAGAGGGTCGGATACGCTGACTCTAGTGTGAAGGATACCGGAAAGGATCCCGAGAGGGGAAGAATGGACGTATCTGGATCTGAGTTGATATAACTAAGTAGATGACTTTTGTAGCATTTCAGTTTTATATTTGTGTGTTAGGGATGGGATGTCGCCTCATTCCCTTTTTAACCTTTTATTTGAATTGTCGGGACTATAGCTTAGTTGCTTCACTTGTTATTTGGTGAATCGGTTGTAACCTTTACTTTTAGTCGATCCATCTTCCGCTATTTTTTTTATAGGATGGGTTTCCTCCCTCCTTTTCACACTTGATTGTTTATACTAATTAAATCCTTTCCGCACTCTGATGTTATTTGTGAATCCTTCTGAGGTACTTTCTCGACTTTTATTATTAATGTAATTGAATACAAAGATTTATTCTTGCTTTTGATTATATTATTGTGCTAAGTGGCTATGATCGTTCCTAAACTTGATCGGCGGGACTGTAATTCACTCCCCGGGTAATCCAGATAGGGTATCCCCTTGGTGGATTTAGGGTGGGATGTGACAACGACCATTGGCATGAGTGTTGGCGCACGTCGGGGTTTCTAATGAATGCAAGGTCATACTGGTAACACACTATATGAAGTCCATATACTTCCCCTATGGCACCACCCAACTCTGTTCCGTATCCTTCGCAACTTAGGAATGAGAACCCTCACGAACTGGCTACCGCTGTTGGACTTCACTCCCTAACCCTATAGTCATCCACATATTATTGGGGCGGAATGCTCCCATGACTCCTCACGACACTCGGGCCACTCCTTGGATGTCCATGAGCCCAACCCTAACATATGCAAACCTACCATTGCATGATCAACAGTGGACCACTAGGTCTCCGCACGGACGGGTTACTGCTGTAGGATGAAACAGAGTCACGTCACCATTGTCACGGGTCATTCGGCTTCAATTCCCCTACTGAAAGGGTAATTGTGAAATCCAGCCCAAACCTAGCCAGGACACCCTATTTGTTTTGGGATAAAGAAAGACTTGTTTGATGTTAGACCTTAAAGTTGGATCTTGATTTCAGTGTTATTATCTTTGAAAGCCTTAGGAAGTCATGTCCGACATTTCCCTTAGTGTAGATCCATGTTCCAAAGTGATGGAAATTGTCCTTGTGGGCCCTCTTTATGGAAGACATGGTGTTTGACCCGAAACCCATGGACATTGATGATGATGCCCCTTACTTGAGCACATTGTCAGTGTTTAGTGAGAATCTGCGCATCGAAGAGGGGTGAAGTAGTTGAAGTACCAAACGGACTCCCGTGCACAATCCGAAGGTATTTCCCGAAACTAGACTTCTTTAGTGACTTGTAGGAGAAAACCCCCACTCAATTTGACCCCGTATAGCCCTCCAAGTCCCTGTCCGAAGTTGCTGAACTAATGCTGTTTTTCTGTCAAAACCTCTTTGGTCGATCCCATCGACCAAAGAGCATCGACCAAACCTTGCTAAATCCGAAATTAATGATCCTGTGGAATATTCCACACTCCTTTTAACCTAACCTCGTGTTTTGAGCCCTTTTCCAATCATTACAACACCTGTGAAGGAGAGTGGAGCTTCCCAAGGCACTCTCTTAGGGTTTGTGAAGGATTCTTGCCCCCAATCATTGCAATCATTGCCTCTTGCCTCCATTATCAACTCCAAAGGTATGTTTCTCTATTCTACTCTCTCCTATGCTTCTTTTTATTGTTGGGACCATGGCCAAGGTGCTGCAACCTTGCAACCACCTTGCCATGAGTGTCTCCTTCCATTTTCATTGATGTATCCCTCATTCTTGCAATGTCTTACTTGCATCTTAAACATTACCTATGCATTGCCATGATTCATTGCCTATTAACTTGACTTCTTAACCAACACTGAAATGTGAAGTATGATTAGCCTAATTTATAGCTTATTTATGATTGCAATCATGTTCCTAACCTATTCCCCAACTAATTCCCTAGTTCCCCTTCAATTTCATTGAGTTATCATTAATGCTATGATTCTCAACTCTTGAACTTAGTATGTCAATTTAGGTCTTCCTAATTAGACCATTCGATTAGGTTAATTACTTGTTAATTAGTGCCATTATACTGTTGTTGATCAATCCCCCAAGTTTCGGATCAATCCGAGCCCCGGAAGACCGATTTCGGACCAAATCACCAAAATCCACCTTGCAGCCCCGAAGCTTGTTTGGTTGATGCTCTTTGGTCGATCCCATCAACCAAGGAGCATCAACCAAGCAGATGCTGAACTGTGTTCTTCGCCGTCTTGACCCGTTCGACCTCTGATTTTCCCAATTTCTTTTCTAATCTTTCATTTATGTTTGTCTAGGGTCTTAATACCATCTTTGGATCATTCTTTTGAGATTATTGGATTATCATTATCGTGATTTAAGGTAAGGACGGTTATTACCATAATTACATGGATTATGTGAATTATGCCTTTATGTTGGAAACTTGGTAGATTCACATTAATTGTTGTATTTCTAACATCATATGACTGCTGTATATACTTCAAGATAGTAGTATCATTTTATATATCACTTTGGTTATCATGATTATGTATTCTTGTTAATTACATATGTGATTGATCATGCTATATTATATCTCGTTTCATATGATGAAATATCATTTAAGTATGATGTGATGGAATTGAGAATGTGATTGAATAGGTATGATTTGGGATTGGGGAATGTCCTATTGACATTTCTGTCCTTGAACATCGGAGGGAATAGTATGGGATGTTCTCTGGAGATGCCCATCGACACTTTCCCGAATTATTGGATGACATATATAGGGCTTGTCTAGTGGTGTTTGGCTAGGATGTCCCTGTCGTATTAGACCTAAATCGGAAGGGTATTGAGACCGAACGACCCGTGGTAGGGTATGGTTTGATGGGCGCTCAAGACCGGTAACCAACCCATGAGAGGACATAAACCATACTACGGATACCTGAAAGTGGTCATTTATTGGTAGGGTTGCAAATAGCTAGACTTGGGCTCACGGGCGCTCGAAGATCGGTGAGTCATATCCATGAGAGGACATGAGAGCTTCCCGTCTACTATTTGTGGATGACCAATAGGGTTGGTGAGTCTGGTGGGTAATATCCGTGACTCTAGTGTGAAGGATCCCGGGATGGGAGGAATGGACGTATCTGGATCTGACATGATAGACTAAGTAGATGACTTGCATTGGGCTAGGCTTTACCTTGACATGCACCAATACTTAGACCAAATGGTGATGTGAGAGAGCGGTGACCAAAACCCCAGCCATGGATTGTCCGAGAGGGATGCAGGACCCAATTCCCCCCGGTGCTGAGTGATTGAGACTTACCCAAAGAAGTATGGTGCTATGACTTAAAGCATGTCTACCAATAGAGACCAGCATACATAGAGTTAGATTCATACATGCATCATATGTCTCATATCAGATTGCATCATGCTATGCTGTGCATCATGTGATTTATGTTATTATGGAATAACCTACCTTGCTGAGTTCTTTTGAACTCACTCCTTTTTGCAACATATTTTGTTAGGCTTTTCTGCAGGTACTGCTACTGTTGACTATGATGGTCAACACTCTGAAGACCAAGTTGGTGACTCATACCACACTAGTTACGGTGAACATGTTGATAAAGACTAGTAGTCCGAGATTGAGACTTATCTGGAGCAGTTCGGTTTTGCACTTGTTTGCTAGGGATGGGATATCGTCTCATTCTCTTTTTGACCTTTTATTCAATTCGTTGAGACAGTAGTTTATTTGTTCCCTTACCACTTTGGGAACCGGTTGTAACCCTTATTTTTAGTCAATCTACCTTCCGCTATTATTATAGGATGGGTTTCCCCCTTCTTTCTGCTTTTTGACTATGTATTTGATTGGTATCTTTTCCGCACTCTGATGTTCTTTTGTGATCCTTCTGAGGTCCTTTATTGACTTTTATTATTTGAGTAACTGAATACAAAGGTTTGTTCTTGCTTTTGATTATGTTATTGTGCTAAGTGGCTATGATCGTTCCTAAACTTGATCGGCGAGACCGTGAATCACTCCCCCGGGTGGTCCAGATAGGGCACCCTTTGGTGGATTTAGGGTGGGATGTGATAGTAATAGTATGTAGGGTACCTAGCAATGAAATTCTAGACTCCCTAGGTATGTCATCCAGTAGTCATGATAGTGCTAGAGGCATCAGTGAGCATGTGTCTCATACCACAGCCCTTTGATATCTCAAGCAAAGATTCTCAATTGGATACCCTTTCCATCACAACTACATTACATCATTCAAGACCATATCATAACCAATCATTCAGTATCATAAAGTGAAACATAATATAAAGACATTACAAACAGTAGGTATACAGCAGTATTAAGATAAATTATGCAACTACAACAAGGTACATGATTAATGAATAACATAGGGAACAACTGATTCATCATATACATGTCATTGCATATAAACAAGAAAGTGTGTCCTTACCTGTAATTAAGTAAAAGCTCAACAGAATGCAACCAAACCAAAATTACAAGACCTTCAGTAGACTCAAAGGACACCTAAATATAGGGTTACAAGAGTACGCAAGAGTCATGAGTCAAATCAAAGCAAACATAAATCACACATAGTCACTATGACCCAGCCGGTCGCTTGGGTCAAGCGACCGCCTCAAGCAACCGCCCCTGTTATAGATAGTCTTCCAACTCTGAAATTCAGACTTTTGATCATCCAATTTCAATCCGGTTTTGGGATGATCTTAATCCAAATTTCAACCTTAACAAATCTATAACAAAGGTGCAAAACAGTAACCTAAAATTGACAGAGATCTATCACCCAAATCATCACCCTTGATTAGATCCATCCTTTATTCGAATGCAGAGATTTGTTTTCGGACTGGATCTCCTCAAGAACATTGCAAAGGGAATAGATCTAAACATAAACAGGTTACGACAAACAATAGGAGAGGGATCTGTACCAATCCAAGAGTTGATGGAAAAGAAAGGAGTGAAAGGGATTCACCTACCTCAACCAAATTAGCAAAATAGATGGGGGAATTGATCCAAATCACAATCCACGCTTTCCTCACCTTTCAGCACGTGTCTCCTGCCTCCTAACCGTCCATAGAAGCAATCTCAAATATAGTAATGAGTTAGAAACACGGGGTTTACTATTTATAGAGGACATGGGGCAAATTAGGGCATTTTCCCGCGAGCAGACCATGGCGGTCGCTTGGGGCAGTTGATTGGCCCAATCAACTGCCTTAAGCAACCGCCCCCTAGTACTCTGCAGTACATGGGTGCTTTACTCAAGGGGTTGATTCCCAACCTCAACCTAACCTTAAACAACACTTGGGGGAGGTCTTACCTTCAATCCGGACACCTTCAAACATCTCTTGACTCCTACTTGGGATCCAACTTCCTAGCAAGGCAGGTTCTTCAACAAGAGAATCCAGATCCATGGGTTCAGGGTATGGATGATGGACTTCTATCCGGACACTCCACAACTTAATCTAATTATCGGACCTATAATACGATTCCGGGTTAGAAATGCCAGGGGATGTTACAGTTTTGGACCCTCTGTTTTGTATGACCTCATTGCTTCCCTCACTAAATTGGTTTAGATATTTAGAATACCAATCCACCTTAAAGCCCTCTTGACCCGCATCATCGGTGTCCCAGCAACATTCCTTCTCCACTGTGTCATCTTGGGCCTTGGTAATGATATCCACTAGAAGGTATATTTCAACCCAATGACCTATCCAACGCCATTGGCCTTGCGTGCCCTCAAGAGTTCAAAATAGCTGAATGCCACCCCTCCCCATTCCTGTTCGCCCCCTCGCCATCCGCAACCCATCAACCACACTGCGTTTGTGTTGAAAACATGGACTGAGGTTTTCTAATTAGAATAGGATTATGTTTCCTAATAAGTGTAGAGTTTTATTTCTATTTGTTTTATATTTCCTTTTCCTACTAGTATAGGGCTTAATTAGGTTGTAACTATAAATACCCTATTGGGGTCTTTTGAATAATAAACTTTTAGAGGAGCAATTCCTCACATTACAACATGGTATTAGAGCAAGGTTTTGTTTTCATCCTACGGAAGTGCTGTAGAAATTTTTTTTTGAAGTCGTTATTCACTTGTTTGTTTTCTTTTCGGGTATCCTGGAAATGTATATTGGGTGATTAAGTGCATGTCTAGGAAAATTTTGTCTAAGGAGTCTGGTATTTAAGCGGACCGGTTGTGTCCCTCCAGTCTTTCCTGGAAACTTTCTTGGTGTACTTTGGTTCAACAATAAACCAATTGGAGGTAACCTGAGGAGATACTTTTCACGTGAATTAGTGGGAGTTATTCTTTGGTTTGTTTGTGTCCCCTCACCTACTCCAATAAGCTATTAGGTGCCTACAACCTAGCACTGTTGTCAGAGGTCACTCTACTTAAATGCCCCTACCAAAAGTGTGATGGCATGATAATGGAGTTCTAACCATGCATCTAGACCCTTAGAGCATATTCACATATAGTCTATATGAAGTGCAAGGTACCAAAAGTAATGGGCAAACCCATAACTGCAGGAAATAGTGTGTGTGTGTGTGTGTGCATTATCCACCCATTTCCCATCATATCATGATCATGATCCTAAGTGAAAATTAAATAACAAAGTAACAAATACAATATAAATCATGTTACTACCCATGCATGCATGCCCTACAACATGAGTCACATAAACACACAAACAAGCATGATAACATGAGATAGAACATGAATTATGCACATGATTATACAAGATTGCATCCCTCACCTATCACAACATTAGCACTCCCCAAGAGACCAAAATGTATACAATTGGAAAGCCAAATAATCACCTAAGACCTACCAATTACAAGTAGAACATTTGAATTACAATTTGGAATCAGTTCAGACAAGCACGAAGCATCATCACTAACCGGACCCGAAAAGGGCCAATCAGTTGGCCTGCCAGGGACAATCAACTGCCCGGGCTGCGAAATGGCTCAGGTAACTCCCGAGCTCAATCTTGCTCAACTCATTCTCCAATCTTTTGAGGGTTATAGGGCTTCCTTAGAGCACCAACTTCATCCCCAAACACACCCAACAACTCCCAATTAAACCCCTTTGCAATCATCCTCAAATGTTAACAGAGAATTTTCTCGCGAGCAACTCTGAGATAGAAGATAATGACCAAATGAAGAGATTGGCACTATCTACCACTCAATGGGGTTGGGAACCATGAAGATAACATCATACAACCATCAATTTCTAACATAGACCAGAATCACCACCATTAATGCCATCAATCCATCATAAATACCTCAAAAGATTTGTTGGAAAAGGAAGGAGGGTTTTCATACCTTGCAACGCCTTCAAGCACTTGATTCGCTCTTCGGCATGCCCAAATCCTCAAGAGTTTCACAAAAAACAATGTTCCCCACTCCACTTGAGCTCTCAACTAAAACAATTTGTTTGTGAGGCAAAAGAACAAATAGGGATTCCAAATTGAAAATCCCCAAAATGCCCTTTTCTGGGTAAGGGTGATCAATCAACTGGACCAACTGCCTCCAGGAGACTGCCCCTCTAACTTTGTCATCTGAAGGGAGTTTTCAATGGGCTTGCCGGGAGACTCTCCTAAACTTAATTGACTCAATGGTACACTTACCTAGGCATTTGGGTCTTCCAACCTCAATTTTCATGTGTGCCAAATTCACCTTCCAAAACCATCCAGGCTGGCTTTATCTCCTCATTCCAAAGTCATTTAAAGTGATCAGGTTATCTCTCCTTCGTTATCCATGTCCACGGATTCAACACCCAAATCCATGGTCTAGACTCAGATGGCCCAAAGCTACCTTCTACCGACACTGCGGGATCTTAGGCATGCAAGATAGGGTTTCAGGTTAGGATTCTAGGGTGTTTCACAACGGACCGATGCAACCCTCATTTGAGTAAGCAATTTCCATTCTTAAAGCACATGCCAACTCATCCTCGCCTAGCTTAGTAATTAATTTCCCTTTTTGAATTACTAGTGACAGATGTTGAGTGTGATCCTATTTCAACTTCGAAAATCTTGCCCATCAACAACCCACCTTGTAATCCATGCCTCATTCTATCCTTGCTGGGTTCACATGGGATCTTACCCACCAGGTTGGAAGTTGGAAACCATGTGATGAATCAAAGCAAATCTCTCCTTTGGAAGTCAAACCATCTCGCAGAACCAGGTTGGTTTGACTTCCAATAGGTTCTTTGTCTTGCAAGATGATGATTTTCAAACCAAAGAATGTGAATCAAGTGATCCTCCCATGTAGAAATCCCATGAGAGGGAGCATTGTCCCTCCTCATTCCATATTGCGCCACACTTCCACACCTCCTTCTAAATGATCAAGTTCATAGCTTAGAATGCTCATGGACTTAACGATTCAGAAAAAAAAATAAAATAAAGGGTTGTGTTAGATTGGGTTTCTTCTAATAAATTCTTTTTCTTTGGTTTAATGGAAACTCATGTTATGGGAAACTGTGACTGTTGTGACACAAGGAGAATCTGGAGGTTTTCTTTGGAGCAATCATGCTCTTCATTTCTTGAAGATGGGTTTCAAATTAGAAGGAAATACAAGCCAATGCGTGATTGTATGATGGATTGTGAGTTTCTCGAGCTCTCATGGACAAGAAATCATCTAACTTGAAACAATTTTGTAACTGATGATGGGCCATCACTTCTAAAATTGACCTTGTCCTCGTCAATGAAGGATTCCCCCCCCCCCCCCCCTTTAGTGCATAGTGTTTGGTCCCAACTAGTGAGCGGATCTCTCCTTTTTTATATAATGGCCCACCCGCATTTACTTAAAAAGGAAATCAAGCAGTGGAGCAAGTCTATTTTTAGTAACCTCGATCTTGGAATCTAGTTGGTGAAGCGGTGCCTTACATTACTCAAGACCTTGTGTAGACAGACTCCTCTAATGATGATTTGGTTACCCGAGAAGTGATGGAAGTTGAGCACCCTTCGAGGTCTTCTCTAAGCTAGAGAGTCCAAGGCGAGAAAGAAAGCTCATGCTAAATGGCTCAAAGATGGAGATGGTAACTCAAGTTTCTTTCATAGATCTATCAAGGTCAAGATGGCTAAGAATTTGGTTTTGACCAACTAAACTTTTATTGAGGATTGGATCATGGATGAAGACGTGATTCATCATAAAGCCTTCAATGGTTCTTCCCAAATCATTTGCACTTAACTTCATGTCACAACCCCAGTTTTCACAGGCTTGGTGGGGCCTACATTACAGACGTCAAACCAGGGCACGTGACAAGTTCTTCTAAGTAAGCTAGACTAAACATTTCCAAGGACAAAAATAGATAACATGTTTGACTGTTTGACTGATAAACATATGTATACAGTCTTAAGTCATGTTATATTTACATTTGAGTTTTCAACAGTATTTAGTTAAATACATATAACCTCAAAAGAAATATACACATTCACAATCTATTTAACCAAACATCAGTTGCAACAAAAAGAAAAAGGTTTTCCATCTTCTACTTTAAAGGCATTGTTAAGTGGTAGCACCCTTGCCCTTGTCATGTATCTGGGGACGACCTGTCAACATTTACAATAGTGAGCTTTGCGGCCCAGTAAGCAATATAGACAACCAGGTAAGCAAGTCAGGCAATTCATCATGCATCCATTATCACATTAAAGTCATATAGCATTATGCATTCTAATTTTCTTTTCATTTTTCTTTTTCTTTATTAAATCTAAGTGCTACCTCTAGAGAGGATACCTTCAGTATAAACCACATAAGTGGCATCAGTCTCTATCTCAATCTTAAAGGTTCTCATTAAGAGATTATATTTTCAGTCTTTTGGCACAAGACCAAGTGTTCTTTACAAGAGGTCATTATTGATCCAATTTGTCTTTCTACTTTTCAGTCTTGCTTCATGCCCTCCCATTTGGATACACTAATTACCAAAACTTACAAAAGTCATTAACATTTTGTTTTTTTTCTTTATTCTTATTATCTCGTCCCTTTTCTTTTCATTTTTCAATCTTGCTTCATGCCCTCCTATTTGGATACACAAAGTACGAGGACTTACAAAAGTCATTGACATTTTATTTATTTCTTTATTCTTCTTATTTTCTCCATTTTCTTTCTACTTTTCAATCTTGCTTCATGCCCTCCATTTGGGTACACTAAGTACCCGAACTTATAGAAGCCATTAACATTTTATTTTATTTTTTTATTATTATTCTTATTACTTCATCCATTTTCTTTCCTCTTTTATATTCAATTTCAATCTTGCATTACTATACCCTGTCCATTTCAATGGACCTTTTGCATTTCAATTATCGCTTAGCCTTATCTGAATAAGACTTGATACAATTCATACAATCCCAACATTTAAATAAGAAAAAAATGCATAATAATTCTTAATTTAACAAGCATAAACATCATTTCAAATTCCTAATTAACACTTCAAGAATAGCATCAACATTCCAATCAAGTTCTTAAGCCGTCATTCGATCCATGCATTTCTATTCTATTCACAAAGCAATATATCATGCACTTTCCATAGATTGCATAAGTGAATAAATTAGATAGATTTTATATTAACATGTAAATGCTACCTGTTTACTAAATGGAATCATCTGGTTGTAACATACATAGGTTAGTCAATATCACTTACCTGTTCATGTTCCATGTACATCTTTTGATCTTGACTTAGTGAAAGCCCGTCCTTTTTTCCTGTATTTAGGATGATTATCAGCTATTTTCGAGTACGCAAGAACCAAACAGATTTTCCCTCTCTTTCTCTCTCTTTACTTTCTCTTTCCTCTCCTCTCTGTCTTTTTCTCTCTGCATTCTCTCTCTTCTCTCCTCTCTTTCTCTTCTCTCTTCTCTCTTCTCTCTTCTCTCTTCTCTTTCTCTTCTCTCTTTGTAGTCTTTCTATTTTTTTCTCTCTTTCTTCTTTCTTGCTACCACGCAAAAGAAATATATCAACTTTCTACTCTGTCTACTTCTTGTCTCTTTCAACACTTTTTCTCCTCTTTAATTGCTCTTCTCTCTCCTCTTTACTTTTCATATTTTATATATATATATATATATATATATATATTACCTTTGGGTTCATAAAATTATGCTAATCATTTCCTTGTCTCAGTTCAATATAATTCCATCGTTGTGGGACCCAAAAGCGATGTCAGATTTCGACTAGAATACTAATTGAAATCTAGTTCCATTCAAGCCATCATTTAATTATACTCAAACCATTTGGTTAAACCATCAAACCAACTATCTTGACTCATGGTCCAACCACCATGACCCTTTATTAATCTTAAAGTTTGAAATATTCCAACACAATGGTAAAATTATAATATAAAAAGATGCGGGGCATCACACTTGATCTCCTTGTTAATAAGTCTCTCTATGTTCAAAGGAAGGTGTGTTATTGATTCGCACCTTGACTCATGAAGAAATCCATGATTTTGTGTTTCATGCGAATGGCAATTCAGCACTTGGCACAAATCGTTTAAGCATTGTCCTTTTCAAGAAGTTTTGGGATGTGGTTGGGCCTTTGAAGTTTCATGCCATTATGGACTTCTTTTGGAACCTACATATGTCAAAGGAGATCAATTTATCTCACCTTACTTTGATCTCTAAGGGTGAATCTAAATACACCTTCAGTGATTTTAGGCTCATTGCAGTTAGTAGCTTAGTGTATCGTTTTATTGCTAAGTTATTGGCCAATCGATTAGAACAAGTCTTTTGCTATGTGGTGGGTATTAATTAGGTAGCATTCATGGAGGGGAGACAATGATCAAATAATATTCTTCTTTGTAAAGAAATTTTGCATGATTACCATATTCAACAGAGCCAGCCAAGATTCGCGGCGAAGATTGATCTTAGAAAAGTGTATGACTCCTTCCAATGGAGTTATCTTTTCACTCTTCTCCACCAATTGAATTTTCCAGCTGTGTGACTTTTCTAAACCGGTTGCATGCCAACCGGGGTCTCCAACAAGGGTGCCCAGTGTCACCTATGCTCTTCAAATTGTACTTCAAGTGCTCCCTGATTCCCTTAGCATGGTTGCCAAAAATGGTAGAGTTTGATTGTAACAGTTATAGCACCAAGCCTGAGATTACCTCGATTTGCTTCACTAACAACCTTTTTGTCTTTAAGAGGATTTCCCCAATAATGCGTCTACCTTAAACACTCCGTTGGTGTGAAAAATGTGGTCTTAGCTCCATGGATTATTCTTGATCCAAACCTTGGTTCCTGCGACCAAAAGAAGGTGAAAGTGGGCCGCCTTTGAGGATGGGGAGCCACCTCCAACGATCAAGTTAGTGTAGGCCAACGAACCAAAGATTCCATTGAGAAATTGAGATTCAAGAAGATGAAGGGAATCACGCTCGTCAAGAGCAAAAGAATGGTGGTTGGTGCGTCCAGAGCTTACCCCGTTCAGGCTTGATGAGGAATTATATAGCTAGTCCATACCTTAAGAAGTAGTGGAGGCTTCTTAGCCCTTGGATGCTTATTTGCTGAGATGAAAGGTGGAGATGGCTTCATGCATCTGTGAACATCAACAAGCCAGATGATTTGACTGCCTATCCGCCGTGCCGTCCTATCATGGGATGGGCCGCCTGGATAGAGGGTTGACAGCGCTAGGCTCGAGGGAAACTCTGTATTGGATAGAAGCTTCCATATGAGCTACGGGATATGTGGGATCCTTCGTAGGCATGGCATGTGAGAAAGGACAGTTGTGGGTTCCTTCATCTTTGCCGGGAAGTCCTCTGCGTGTACAAGTATTGCGCTACCCCTGGCTTAACCCTTTCAATGGGTTATCCCAAGAAGTGCCATATCCTGAAAAGTCTTTTAACATGCGGTTTTGGCCTTGCACGTGGATCTTTGATCTTACTCCACGTGGCCATCCCCGGCCTGTATGATTTTGGTGGATAACATTAGCCCCCTAGTCTTTATGATGTCCTTTTCGTCATAAAGAATATGCATCTCGAGGCTCCATTATTCTTGGGTTTGATATGCTTCGAGGAGCCAAAATGACTTCTCTGGGAGGAAACATAACGTTTTCTTTTACTATTCCTAAGTGTAGACAAGCTTGTGTCTTTAATGCAAGCATCATGAGCTGACAATTATTGCAGCGAATCACGTCATCCTAAATGGAAGGCACGTCACTCTAGATGCTCCAGCGATTGCCACACATCTTCAACAGTTATTTTTCTTTGGGAGCAGGAAAAGTAATGTGAATAGGTTTCATCGTTCATTCGTCAATGATCTGTATAAAATGACCCTTAGTTATTTCTTTTTAGTTCCCGTAGCAAACTCCGAATCGCAGAAGACCTTTCAGTCATCTTCTTCCTTGTTGTTTCTTTAACCCCTCTGATAAAGAAGAAATGGGTAGGAAGACTGCCAGCAAGGCTAGACCATTTACCAGGGCTTCACACAGGGCGAAGTTAAGAGAGAACAAGTTCCTTTGGACAGTATGGACAGTCCTCCTTCATCTGCATTGGGTTCACCACTATGCCGGGTGGAGCCCTAGGTTTTTCCACTAAAGAAGGTAAGGCTTCCGATGTGCTGCCTCAACCCCTTTCTTTGGGTAGGCATAAAACCAGGTCAGGACCTTTCGATTATCCCAGCCTTCTCACCCTTGCCATGTTTTGTTAATGCAAAAAGCTTTTAGGATTCCTGATGAATATCCCGTAAGATTACCTGGCCCTAATGAGAGAGTAAATCGGCTGAGAGAAGGGGAGATTCCCCTTTACTTTGATTCTATGCTAGGTGGTTTGTGCCTCCCACTGTGCTCTTTTGTTAAGCAAGCCCTGGAGTACTATGGCCTTAACTCAGGTATGTTGGCTCCAAATGGTTGGAGATACCTCATAGGTTTCATGGGGTGTTGCCATCGTCTCAACATAGGTTGTAATCTGGCGGTATTCCGCTGTGCTTCTTGCATTCGAGCCTTAGGAAGAATGGGCTGGTACAGCTTTAGCAAGCGGGGTACTCCCACTCTCAAGTTTTAGATCCTGGAAAAGGGCTCCCTTCCCAAAAATTATGAAAGATGGACGGATAGGCATATAGCTTGCAAAGTCCCTCGAGAGTGTGCTTCCTCCTCCTGACCTCTCCTATCTAAGAAGGACATCAAGAGGTTAAACCGCAAACCCTCCCTAAGTAAGGGAGAGAGATGTTGTTATAATATTCTTGTTAGAGGAAAGGGCAATCTTGTCCATGGTAGAAAGACTTTGAAGCCTCTTTGTTGCTTTGGGGGGTAATGGTTGGTGAGCCCCCTTCTCTTCCATCCTGGAATACACCCAACTTTTCGGTCTTTTCCTTTTTCTTTTCTTTTCTTTTCTCTTTTTTTGTTGTTGTTGTTGTTGTTGTTGTTGTTGTTGTTGCTGAGAAGTCTTCTTCTTTTGCAGTTTTCAGCATGCCCTTTAGAAGGGATGACCTTCTCCAACATTACATGCTAGGACGAACGGCCGCCATGTTGGAGCAAGGAAAATTCAAGGACTCGAAAGATGGGAGCTCCACTCCCCCTGCGGGACTTCCCAGTCCAGTGGCCAGGGTCCCATTAGACTCCGAGTTGATGATCATGGAAGAAGTCATCCGAGGAGTAAAGGAGGAAGTAGACAAGCCAACAATTGGGGAAGATGAGTCACCCATTTACGTGTCCAGTGGAGGCAGCCCCCGAGAAATGATTCTAGGAAGAGGTAAAAATGTGGAGGAAAGCCGTAAGTGACTTGCATCTCCTCCCATGACCAGAGGCTAGGAAAAAATGATGAAGGCTAGTTTAGCCGACAAAGTTTCCACGGACATCTCAATGGAAACCTCTGAGCGTTCTTCTCTAGGGGTCTCCATTGGGGGAAGATCTTCTCGAAGTATTGCCTCCAGAGCCAGCAAGTCTGGTCCAGCATCAAGGCCCTTAGAGTCTTGTTTTTCAGAAATTTTTGGAGATACTCCACCTGTTGGAACTTCTCGTCCAACAACAGCTTCATCATCAAGAACACCAGCACCGCCAACTGTATCAACAGCACCAATAGCAGCAGAACCATCAATAATGATAGTCCTACTAGCAGCCACACCACAAGTTCAAGTAGCGGCATCAACCGCATTACAAACACCATCGTCAGCAACCGCACCAGCAACAGCAGCAACACCAATACCAGCAGCACCACCAGCACCAAAAATGCCTTCAGCCGACCAGGGGTCTAAAATCCCTGGGAGGGCTCCCAAACCTTCTTCTTTTTCTAAGGTTGGAACAACAATTGAGATAGCAAGGGCCAGGGAGTGGATGGAGAGTGGAGTGACAGCAGAAGACAAGTCATCCACAAACAGAATTCCCCTGCACTCCTTGACTTCACAAATTACCCTGTAAGTTATTCTTAGTCACTTGGTGCCTTCTTTAGTTCTTTCTTGTTCGTCACCCTGCTCTCTTCTCTTTTCGTAGGAGCACTTATTGCACTGTCTCCTTGACCGAAGGACTCATTCGCCAGAGCAGGTACCTGTCTTCCAAGGTATCGTCCATGACCAGAAGCCTATCCAAGTGTCTCGACTTTAAGGATTCCTTGAAAAAGGAGCGTGACACCACCATTGGCGAGAGGGACATGCTCCAGAAGAAGGTTGAGTACCTGGAAGGACAAGTGGAGTTGCTCTCCCAAAACAATTCTCAATACAAAGCTCAGAGGGACGAGGCCATTGCAATGCAGAGAGCTACTGACAGGGGCAATGATTATTCAAGGGCAAGAAAGGAGACAGACGCCAGAAGGTTTGAACTGCAAGTACAAGTCCTTGAATTGAAAGAGTCTCTAGCCAATCTCTTGAAAGAGAAAGAGGCTCTCGCAGGTACATGTGAGCAATCAGAGCATGAGTTGGGAGTCCTTCGTTCTGCACTGGAGCATAACCAGTTTGTGATTTTGAGGTTGACTGAAGAGGCCAACATGAATGAGAGGAAGGAGCGGGATGCTACAAAAAGGGTTGAAGAGCTCAAGAGGGAGTTGCTTGATGCGGCTACCCCTAATTTCCAACTGGGGCTGGATGAGGCTTTCAAGTTGATGATGGCAAGGCTTCCTGCAGACATGCTGGAGCAAGTTTGTAAAGACTCTATTTTTAACGTCGAACTCTGCAGACGGCTGAACCTTCCTGTTTTCAATTGGATGCATCCTTCATAGGGGGCGTCCTCATCTTCCAAAGAAATAGCCCAAACACTCGGCCCTTCTCATGCTCCAGCTGCAGCCTTTGATCCCAAGGTCTCTGAAGAAGTTCTAGAAACTGCTCCCCTACTGCAAGTTAATCCTGATGGCTCTATAATAGTGCCCACCCCTGAATATGCAAGTCCTTGACCTTTCCGTCTTTGTTAGAAACTATACCTTTTATTCTCCTTTTTTTTTATATTTTTTATATGGTGTGCTCCTTTTTTGGTTGTAGCTCCCCTTTTTTTGTGAATGGAAAACTTTCCCCTTTGAGCATTCTTGCTAAACTTGTCGGAAGGAGATGTCAGGAATTCCTGTAGCTTCGGGGTTTTCTTTATCAATGAAGGGAAAACCTTGCTCTAGGAAGATCGCTTATTGGTCCTCCATCCCAATGTCCTCCGTTGAAAGTTAGTTAGCTTTTTAACTTTCTTCTTGAAGACTACTGGTTCTGAATGTCAAGGGTGCCACTTTGTTTCCCTTATTTGGAAAGTGGATCATAAAGAGCAATACATGCTTCTAACTTAGCAGGGATGTTGGGTCTTGCTTAGACAATTGCCGATTTCCTCATGTAGACTTCATGGAAGCTTTTCAACAGTGAAGTGGAGGCTTAAGAAGCACTCACTTTGCTAACCTACGAGAAGTTATTTCTCCAGGAACTGCTACATTGACAGCCCAGAGGGGCCTTGACACCTCTGGTTCCTCTTAGAGGACATGTTCCTAGGTGTTGTCAGGCTTCCACGTTTGCGGTCATTGCACATTTAGCTACAAAAAGTGGATTCTGCGAGTTGGGTCACAAATTTATCTCTCATGATCATGCCAGTCAAGTCCTAGACAGTTAACAACGAGTCTTGCAAAGCTTCTAATGCTTTATGCTGTTGGTGGCCTTGAGATTGTTTGTTCAGGGGGTAAGCGTTTTAGCTACCCTTATCACGGGCGATACTTCTTAAACATTTCATGTCAACAAGCTGCGGCCGGTCCAAGCTCAGTGGATCGGCCCACCCACCTTATGTGATCGTATCAGTCCCTGAAAGACCGTGTTCCCTCGAAGGGGTGAAAATCATCCCCAAAATTGAGGTTATTTGATGATATCTCCTGGTTGACCCTTAAAAAAGGGGGGAAAGGCATCTAGAGACACTAAGTCTGCTAGTGATCCGAGTCCTACCAGGCTCCATTTTTTTGAACTAGTCTACCTCTCCTTGGATGTGACGACCCTTAAGCGAGGAAGGTTTGATATACTCCCAGTGGAGTCTTCCGTGAGAGCGACAAGTTTGTTTCTAGCAATACACGTCTATGGCGAAAAGGTTGATGAAGCCATACAACACACATAGCCTCGACCACCCTTGTTAACTTAGGAGATAGCCGAGTGGATGCTGCAGTCATCCAACAAGGTTTTCTTCCTTCATGACTGCAGGGGTTCCTGCTCTTGAGTGACTTCAATTGTGTGGTAGAAATTCGTAGTTTCTCCCTAGGGGTAGATCAAGGCTAGCTCACTGAAGGGCCTTGATACGCCTTTGTTACTATCCTCAAGTGATCATCTTCTTTACTTGCTTCCGTAGTGATCAACCACCAGGAACATGGTATTAACATCCTCAACTACGGCAGCTTTATCTTGATGCCCTACTCCCACTAGGGAGGTGCACGAGTATGCCCTTGAGGGCCCTTAATTTCTTGAGTTTCGGATTTTAATTCAAGATTATAGATTGCAGAGTTTTTAGAGAGGCAGATAATTCTCCTGCCCACTCTACTTGGTCCTGGGACCACAATAGCCGCTTTTCGTCATGCGCTGATGCCCCCATGGGACACGCCTACTTGCTTTTCCAATTCATCCGCCAGAGATGACAAGAGTTGAATTTTCCTGCAACACGCAAGGCTGTAGGAGAGATTGTAGGCGGTACTTCGGTTGATGGGGAACGTCTACTTCAGAGTACTAGGGGGGAAGCGCATGTGGGTGCGCTGTTAGATCTGAGTTGAATATGTGATTCACTCCCAAGGGGAGGATCAACAAACACTCAAGGATACCTGTATCCCACCCTTTTCCTCCAAAGACCAACATTCCTTCTCGAGGCACGAGAACTTGATACCCCCATCAGCCTCCAACCCCTGCTGGCTTGCAGCAAGGATTTGGCCGAAAAAAAGGAAAGAAGGGAGAGCTACCGATCTTTTTGTTAGCAGCTTCCCACAGACGGCGCCAAATGTTGGTGTGAAAAATGTGGTCCTAGCTCCATCGATTATTCTTGATCCAGACCTTGCTTCCTACAACCAAAAGAAGGTGAAAGTGGCCCGCCTCTGAGGAGGGGGAGCCACCTCCGACGATCAAGTTAGTGCAGGCCAACCAACCAAAGATTCCATTGAGAAATTGAGATTCAAGAAGATGAAGGGAATCAGGCTCGTCAAGAGCAAAAGAATGGTGGTTGGTGCATCCAGAGCTTACCCCATTCGGGCTTTGTAACAACCCCCGTATTTCTAGCCTTGGATCCGTATTGCAGGTCCAAGAACCCGAAGGTCTAGCTAGGTAAATTTGTGGAGTGTCCGGATAGAAGTCCATGATCCATACTCTAAACCCATGGATCTGGATTCTCTTGTTGAAGAGCCTGCCTTGCTTGGTAGTTGGACCTCTGGAAGGTAAGTGATGTCTAGAAATATTTGAATGAAGGTAAGACCTCCCCCATGTGTTTATTAGGGTTAGGTTGTACTTGGACTTCAACCCCCTGAACAAAGCACCCTTGTATAGTAATATACTAGGAGGCGGTTGCTAGTGGTGGTTGATTGGACCAACCGACCACCCCAAGCGACCACCTGGTCTTGGTTGCTGGGTTTTGCCTTATTTTGCCCCCAGACTTCTATAAATAGCTACCCTCGTCATTTTACGAATATTATATTCAGGATTGCTATTTTTGGTGGTTAGGCGACAGTGGAGACGTGCTGGAAGGTGAGTGAAGTGCTGCTGGTGTTCTAGAAATTTCTCCTATCTTTTCTAGCTGATCTAGTTGAGGTAAGTGACTACCTGCTCACTCATTCTTTACCCTCGACTATGATTAAAGTAGATTTGTTTCCCTCTTTGGTTGTTCATGATCATCTTATTACAATACCTACCTTTTTAATGCTCTTGATAAGATCAGGTCCAAAAACGAAACCCTACTTTCGTGAAAAGGATTGATCTAATCAAGGGGAAGATTCTGGGTGACCAACTTGCGTTAATTTTAGGGTTTCGTGTTACCCCTTGGTTGTGGGAGTGTTAGGTTCAAAATTCGGACTATGATCATCCAAAAATCGGATGATCAGAAGCCTGAGTTTTGATTGAAACTCTCTGTTTTTGAGGCAGTCTAATGGCAGTCACTCAACCTAGCGACCGTCTGGTTTCCAGTGAGCAAGTAACTTTTGGATTTTGTCGGATTTGATTCATTCGACTTACATATTATTGTAACCCTATTTATAGGTGTCCTCTGTTTCCAATAAAAGTTTTATAATTGTTTCCGGTTTGCATTCTAGAGGATTTCTACGTATTTATAGGTAAGGACATACAACCTCATCTTTACGAAATGACTTGAACATGCTAGTCTAGTGTCTTTCAATAATTTACTTTCATTTTATATACTGCTCTAACCATGAATAGCATGTTGATCTTATTATATGCTTGTTCTTTGTATTGTCTTTTTATATGCTTTATCAATCATGAATGTGGTATGATGATGATGATGATGATGATGATGGTTTGTGGTTCTGATGGAAAGGGTATTCCATTGGGATATCTTGGCTTGAGATATCAGAGGGCTGTGGTATGGGACACATGCTCGTTGATGTCTCCAGCATTGTCATAACTACTGGATGACATACCTAGGTAGAGTCTAGAGTTGCATGGCTAGGTACCCCACATACTACTACCCTTTCGGTAGGGGAATTGAAGCTGGATGACCTGTGACAACGGTGACGTGACTCTGTTTCATCCTATAGCGGTAACTAGTCAATGCAGAGACTCAGTGGTCCACTGTTGGTCATACAATGGTAGGGTTTCATATGTTAGGGTTGGGCTTATGGACGTCTAAGAAGCGGACCGGGTGTCGTGAGGAGTCATGAGAGCTTTCCGCCCAACAATATGTGGATGACCATAGGGTTATGGAATGGAGTCCAATAGCGGTAACCAGTCCATGAGGGTTCTCATTCCTAGTTTGCGAAGGATACTGAACTGAGTTGGTTGGTGCCATAGGGGATGTATCTGGACTTCATGTAGTATGTCACCATTATGACGTGCATTGGATTAGAAACCTCGACATGTGCCAGTTGTCACACCCCACCCGCCGGTCTCGGTTACCCGCCCGACAACCATTGGGAGTGATCCGTCACAGGATCACACGGGTTTAGTCTATCAATAATAATAAATGCAAGTAAAGACAATCATGAGCAAGATTAAGTTCAATAATTAAATAAAGAATTACAAGAGTCCAAATACTCCAATAAAATAATCAAGGAAAGAATAAATAATCAAAACGAATACAAGTTCAGCAGAAGCAATCAAAAAGAATTCATATGATTTTCTTTCTAGTTTCTTTCTCTAAAGCTAAATAATGTTTCTCATGAATTTCTAGAAAAGGGGTTCTCCAGTTCTTTTTCAGACGATGGCCAAACTGCCTGACAACTTGTTTCCTACGCCCATCAATGGGTGCTATAAGCGCACTCCATGCACTTGCAGGAGCTCCTGCACAGGCTATCTCCATTTCCCATTGCCGGTGCCACATCTTCTTCATACGAAAAGGTTCCTTCATGGAAACCAATCCATCTTCCTACATATATCCTCCATCTGTACAGGTTAATAAAACATAGACATATAAATGAATGAGTTTCGGAGAACTTAATAAGAACAACAATAATTCCTATCCATATGTCAAACCAATCAGAAATGCATATATGATATGTATGAGTGCAAAGTATGAATGCCGCTAAGATCTAACTGTGCAAGTCTTGAACAGTTGACATGCTTTAAGATATAACAGAAACCCTCCTCTAGGTAGGTCTAGTCACTCGATCCCGCAAGGAACTGGTTACCTCTGTAGGGATCCTAGGTAAAATGGAAAGTCCACACCTGGCTCTCAAACTATGGCCGGGGTTAAGTCAACACCTCTCACCACGACCATTGGCATGAGTACTGGCGCATGTCGGGGTTTCTAATCCAATGCAAGTCATAGTGGTAACATACTACATGAAGTCCAGATACATCCTCTATGGCACCAACCAACTCGGTTCAGTATCCTTCGCGACCTAGGAATGAGAACCCTCACTGACTGGCTACCGGTATTGGACTCCATTCCATAACCCTATGGTCATCCACATATTGTTGGGGCGGAATGCTCTCATGACTCCTCACGACACCTGGTCCATTCCTTGGACGTCCATGAGCCCAACCCTACCATTTATATGATAACAGTGGAATTGCAGATCATTCGCTAAAACTACTTGCCATGTTGGTTTGGCTCACGAAGTTTGGATATTTTATACATCGTGCCTTAAGTCTGGGACATAAGGCTTAGATACAATTTTTATTGGCATAAAAATAGCTGAACAACTGAGTAAATAAATCCTACCATTAAATCTATTAAATTAAATCTGAACTATTTATGATGGACGATTCAAATTTAATAGTAAGATTTTTAGGACCGTTCAGCCATGTAATTTACATGGCCGTTCCACCACCACCTTCCCATTTTTATTATGAAACAATTCACTAAGGTACCGTTTGTTCGTTGAAATAAAGATGAGGTGAGAAAAAGTTTGAAAAAGTAAATTTTTTTCATAAAATCTCAAAAGTGTAGTTTGTTTGATTCATGAGGTGGAAAAGATGGCAATTGGTGAGGTGACATACTAATTTTCTCACCTCATGACTTTTTAAAACTTTATAAAATAAGTGAAATTTTGTGAAAACAACAAAGTCCACATTTAACACTTTTTCACAAAACTTATTCTTTTTTTTTTTCTCCCCTCACCCCATTACATATAGGACATATATTATTTTTTTCCACCCAACCTTTGCAAACAATAGGTGCCTAACGAGTTGATAATGGTGTCAAAACCGACTCAGTCCAAGCCATTAGTGCTAATCAAATGCAACCCAAATCCAATTGCACCAACTCAAAATTGTACCAGAATCTAAAATTTTGCTAATTTTGAAATGAATTCTGAATAACACACTATGACATTAGACTTGTAAATAGATCAGATTCAGCTCAAATACACCAATATCTGAATCCGAATTCAATTGGCAAAATCCCTATCTGTCTACAAAGCCAAATCTAGTGGAAATTTAAAGAAGGCATTCGAATTCGAATTTGAAACTTTACCGGATATCCGATAATAATTCGATTTAAGAAACTATCCGATTATTGATTGGTGATTGTCATTTTTTTTATTTCCAATTTTTAATTTTCGATTATTGATGATTGATTTTCGAATCCAACTATCAGTCATTTTTAAGAGAAATGAATGTGTAATACTTTACTTTAACCAGATAATTTTCGGTTTTGATTTTTCGATTAGCGATGATTGGTTTCCGAATCCAACTATCAGTCATTTTTAAGAGAAAAGAATGTTTAATACTTTACTTTAATCAGATAATTTCCCATTTTTATTATCTAGTTATCGATTATGGTTTTTTGAATCTGATTATCATCTTTTTATTCTGAGAAAAAATTATTGAATACTTTAGTATATTTGGATATTATCCGACCTAATATGCAATTATCCAAATCTGAATCGGTTGTTTATCTAATGAACATATATATATTTTTGGTAAGAAAAATATTAAGATACGGGCACTCTTAAATAGATACGAATATAAATTCAAATTTCCATTTATCGTCTACATCACATTCTTAGGGAATGAGACCTGGCAAGACCACGTGAAATTTCCTTTATACCCCACATGTGGTTTCAACTTTTCCATGCAATGCGAACTTGTCATTTTCAGAATGGCCTGCGTCGCCTGCCTATAGGCCAGTACGTTTTTCTCCCCGTCAGACTAATTCTCGCGACACCAGCCAACAGAGCAACGTTCATACTTCCTCGATAGTCGTGTCCCTGTTTTGCAGGTTATCATCACTATAGCCTCCTTTAATCTCTCTTTTCTCCGCAATCTCCTCTCACAGTCTCATCTCTCAGTAGCATATCTCCTCTTCTTACACTCTCAAATCTCCCTCTCTCTCTCTCCACTCCGAAGCTCAAGCCATTTCCATTTTCCAGTCAAGCTTCTCATTCTGCCTCCGTCTTGCACCCACTCCCTCTTCAAATCCTCTACTACTGCTTCTTCAAACGCCTTCTGCAATCGGAACTTCTTCAATCGCTTCCGCATGTCTTCTTCGTTACTCTTCCGACTCTCAGATTCTCATAATCGTGCTTAAGGTAGTCATTGTTCTTCATCTTCCTCAACAGCTTTTGTTTGAGGTTCTCGTTGAAGCACTTGGATATCGGGGATTGCCGTTTGAGTTCTTCGAGCATTTAGGGTTTCCAAACGATAAGCTCTTCCTGCAAAAGAAGCACGAAGCGACGAATTCAAGAAGGTATTATTGCCATTCTGTTATCATTATCCGATTTATTTATTTATTTTTAATCGTACCTTGTTCTGTGTGAGGGCCCATGGCTTTAAGAAAAAGAAATATTCTTAGAGAGAGAACAGGACAACATAGAATGAGCATTTTTATTATCGGTTCAATCAAGAAAGCTGGAAGGAGATCCAGCCGCTTAGGATCATTTCCCTTGAAAGGTGGATGATAGATTCTTAGGCCTGGGAAATTTTTACTAAAAGCAAAACACTTTTCTAGGAAAACTGAATAAAGAACCACAGAAATCATCTTTTTGAATTTTCTTTTAGTGTGCCGACAAAACATGGGTCATCACATCTTTTCTTTGTATCTGAGAATAATAATAGTCTAACATATCAGCTCAGTAGTGGATATGGGTTTTGCACCTTGTTGATATCAGTACTAGGCAGATCTCATAATGCTTGATGGTATTCACAAATCAAGGTATCAATTCATATCTTATGCCATTATCGACATCGGAACTGTGTCATCTATATCATAGCACATGATACCAAATCAATGTTGTACAATATCGGTATGATATACTTTTAACATTTGAAGGGTGCAGGTTTTCCAACATTATCTTATCCCAGCAATTTTTGCTCAGAGTCTGTATGATATTTTATTTCAGATAAGTATGAAATAATGATGGGATCCTTTTGTTGTTGTTGTTGGTGGTGGTGATGGTGGTGGTGGTGATGGTGGTGGTGGTGGTGTTGATGTTGATGTTGATGTTGATGTTGATGTTGATGGTATTGTATTGAATTGGAAATCTTATTGGCATGTGGTAAAATGATTAAAAAATCCACTTATTTCTGGAAAAATATGGACAAGACCATCTGATGTTATTGATTTTAGTAGATAGCAATCCGATGATCTCATCTTTGGTTTTATTTATGGAAAAGTCATGTGAGGTGTGTCAATTAACAGTTAAATATAAACAGTATAAACAATTGTGATTAGCAAATATCATTCTCTGAGATACACGGGATAAGATAATCTTTTTGACTTTTGGTATGAAGACATGGTAACTAATAAGACAATCTATGACAACAACCACATTCTAGACAAACAGGGACAACAATAAATAAAAATGGATTGGACTTGGTATACAAATACAAATATTTATATTGAATAATCCAACATGAAATCCGGTTTTGACTGTTCTGTTTGGGTTGATTTATTGGTATCCATTCTCGCCCAGATGCACTTGAAGCAATCCAATCCTCATCATTGGGCATTTTCTCTTATGTTTTCCTAGGTACAAATTTATTTTGCCCCTTAAATGAAACTCTGTTTTGGGCGGCCTTCTGGTTGAATCTGGAGCAGTAGGTGAAGTTTATGTCACAAAATCTGCTTGAAATTGGATCAATCATGTGGCAAATATTTAGGCCATTCATAAATTTTTTTACTTCTAGATAGTTATCAGTTACTCTTCTTTTCTGGGTAAGAAAGATTGTGGTTACTCAAATAGATTGAATATTCATCATTTGAATGACAGTCTGTAAATCTGATAATTTAAATTCATTGACCAACTATCTGGTGCTTCTTCGCATTGGATTATTATTATCCTTTGTCAAACTCTCTCTGAATAAGGCATTACAACTGTCTAGAGAGAGAGCGATTGTACAATCTAATATTTTATGGAATGGGGGAGAATGTATGAGGGGAAGAACATGCTGCACCACCAAGTAGCTGTGGGCCGGGTGACAAGAACCAAGATGCGGAGGTGAGACTGAGTCAGGTTTGCTAAAATATTGGATGCCAGATTGAGATCTTCTCTTCCATGCCAAAGAAAGGTAAAGGAGGTAGGAGGAGAACCCAGTTTCATGTCATTCCTCCCTTATCTGTTGCTGCTCTTGTAATCTATATTCTCGTTCCTTGCTCTTCAATTTTGAACCTTGGCATCATTTCTCATTGTTCTAGGATTGAATTTCTACTTATTGGTCTTATTCTCTATCAACTTGCTTTCTGGTAGTAAGATCTTCCTAATCAAGCATTTGGTTATTCATTTCTTTTACCCATTCCGGTTTGCAGCGCATTATAACTTGAGCATCACTGCTGCGTTGTACTAGGACCAAAAAGAATGGGTAGCAGACCCAGAACAATGTTGGTGATGACTATTATAGCAGTGGTGGCTACAGCGTCAATTTGTGGGAATGTGAATGGAGAGAAGAAAAAATGCAGCAAAAGATTAGAGTGTGAAAACTCAATCTATTGCTGCAACAAGACCATATCAGAGTTATTTGGTCCAGACTTGTTCGATACCTTCTTCCCTAAGCGCAACTCACCAGTAGCTCAAGCGGTAGGCTTTTGGGATTACCAATCCTTCATTACTGCCTCCTACCTATTCCAACCCCTTGGCTTCGGCACCACTGGTGGAAAGACCATGCAAATGAAGGAGATTGCTGCGTTTTTGGCCCATGTTGCCAGCCAGACGTCCTGTTAAGTATCTGAATTGTTATCTTTTTTTGAGTACCAATTCATCTAATTCAATTATTCATCATTTCTTAAAGAATCCCCATATATTAGATGATGGATGTAGGAGCGGGTTTAATTTGCCATCGTTTGGTTTCTAGGTTTATTTATACTGTTTGATTTCAGGTGGTTATCCGGCTGCTGTTGGGGGGCCTTATGCTTGGGGGCTGTGCTACAGCCACGAAATGAGCCCTAGCCAATCCTACTGCGATAACAGCTACATCTATCCTTGTGCCCCTGGAGCTGAGTACTATGGTCGTGGTGCTTTGCTTGTCTACTGGTATGCCTTGTATTAAATTTACCTAGATTTTTTTTATTCTCTTGAAAGCTTACTCTCTTGCGTACTCTGAGAATTTGAACTCCTTGATAGACTAGCTATTGAATACCTATCCTAATTATATGGTTGATCATGTATAAACTCTCTTTTGATATTTGAATATAGTTTGTTTTGATCATCTTCCACACCCGTGGAGGAACCTTTTCTGCAAGCCTGAATTTGTTTTGTATCTGAACTAATGATATAGTTAGCAATTGGGCAGAGAGGTCATGGTCTAGATTAATAGGGTAGTTACAAAGAAGAGAAGGATGCTATCAGGCTTTGTAGCGAATGGCATTGCCTCCCTTCTCCTCCCTCTTATGAAATGACATAGAAAACCTAGAGCAACAAGGCTCTAGGGTTGGGGAATATATGACATATATGCCCTCTTTATTGTGTGAAGAGAGAGAGAGAGAGAGACTCTATGCAGTATGGTCCTGTGTTGTAATATGCATCTCCATGTATATATATGTACGCCTCAGAATTGTATTACTGTGTAGTATTCCATGTCCTTGATTTTTAAAGCTCTATTTTGTATTCATTTTGCATGAAAACTTGATCTATAAGCAGGGGGACCTAGGGGGTCCATCTGTTGAAAATTTTAGCTAATTTACGGTGTGACTTGACCACTTCATTTTAAACCCTTTCCCCCCTCTTGTTAGAATCATCCATAACTATGGTAAGTGCCAGCTAGTTTAATTGGAAAAATAAGATTTAACCAGTCATATCATCTTTTGATGCTCAGGAACTATAACTATGGGATGATTGGGAATGGTTTGAAGGTGGATCTGTTGAACCATCCAGAATACTTGGAACAGAATGCCACCATAGCATTCCAAGCTGCAATGTGGAGGTGGACGAACCGAATGAAGAAGAAACAGCCATCGGCACACGATGTCTTTGTCGGCAACTGGAAGCCTACCAAGAACGACACATTGTCGTATCGGTTGCCAGGCTTTGGAACAACAATGAACATTCTCTATGCGGATCAGGTGTGTGGTCAGTATGGCAACATGGAAAACATGAATAACATCATCAACTTCTATCTCAATTTCCTTGATCTGATTGGAGTTGGCCAAGATCAATCTGGACCTCATCAATATCTGACCTGTGATCAGCAAGTGCCCTTCAACCCTTCTGCTGCATCTTCTTCATAAGCTTGCAATTATTCCGTTCCGATAAGCTTCGTTTGTGTCCTTACCTCTCTAGTTAATATGTCTATCTTATAAGCAAAGGTGAGAGAAAGAGTGATTGTATTGAACTCAGCTACTCTCATATCTCAGAGGAAGTAGACATGAATAGTTTGTTTCTTTGTCTTTAGGACAATTGAATCAAGCCAATGTCATGATCCTGTATATTGTATGAATAATATCCAGATTATTTCTTATTGAGTTTGAAATCACAAAAAGTTGACGCTGAAGGTTCACATTTTTTTGTACCATGAGCTATTGCTCCTTGGGATGAAGAATCTTCTTGGAGAATAAAAGAACCCAATCATGAATAAATTTTGCAGAGGTCATATGTGTAATTGTGATGTGTGATCCCAAATCTTGTGAGATCTGTGATGCAGTGCGTCCACCCCTTTAACCGAATAAGAGGCAATTCTCTATTACCTTTGCTCAAGAAACTCATTGTTACTTGCCGTTTTGACTCCGTAAACCCCTAATGACACCTTCTGCAATGGTTGGCAGCACAGCTGGACTCGGTCTCTTTTCGGTTTAAACTAATTTTGTGCTGGACTCGGTCTCTTTTCGGTTTAAACTAATTTGGATTGATTTATCAACCGTTACAAAATGAATGTTTACTTGATAATGACCGACACTTGTTAGTGAAGAGATCATGGGTTCAATGCTTTTTATTATTATATGTATAATAGTCCTCATTTCTTAGTATAAAACTACTCATTTCAAATATATATAACACTATACAATTTATATAAAACTGTCAATATATCTTTGAATACCTTTAGTGCTCTTTTTGAATATTTTTTACATTTTGATTATTAATATGAAATATCTTAGAAAAAAAAAAAAAAAACTTCTCTTGAACTCTAAAATCATTAACAATTCTTCTATTAAAATCTAATCATATTTCAAAAGGTTTTGAGCTTAAAATATGGTACTTTCTTAGTAAGGTAATGAAATATAGTAAAATTAATCCCGAGGAGTGGTTGGCAAAGACCAACACTTCCACATAGGAGGTTAGAGTTCGAATCCCCTTGGGGCCAGGGCGAAGCTTCGCCTAGTCGCCTATATTAATTATATAAAAAAGCGCATTGAGGATGTAGTCGTGGTGCGCGCAAGCTAGCCCGGATGAACCTCATTCCAAAAAAAATATATATTAAAATTTGATATTTCTAAACTAATACAATCTTAGTTAAAATGTAAAATATGGTCTTTTTTTTTTTTTTAATATATGCATTAAAAAGAAACTAATGTGAGATAGGAAAATATTTGACTTAAAAAAAAATTACAATAATATACTTTTGTGGCAAATCTTTTTCTTGACTATTATATCCTTCATTTTATGAAAAATATTTTTATATTATTAAGTTTATCATTTTTTTACCATTATTTTTAGACATTCTTTCACATTTTAGCTACAATTTTTCATCAAATAATCTTAGTAATTAATAATTATCTTTTTTTTCAAAATTTTATACCATTTCCATGATTTTAGTTTTCCTTTTTTTTTTTTTTTCCCCTTGGTTACTTTTCTTGACTTTTTTCTTCTTCTTCTTCTTCTTCTTCTTCTTCTTCTTCTTTTTTTGGTTACAAAACGGGGTCAAAAGACCCATAAAAACAAAACAAATCAAAATAGAGCACAACTCTTGAGACAATCCTCTCTAAGGATGTCTGTCATTTCCTGCGGGGGATCATTGAAAAAGACCAGATCATCTCTTCCAATTAGCCGCCTCTTAGACAACCAATCAGCAGCCTTGTTATTTTGAAGTCTCACATGACTAAATCTAGCATGGCCTTGAGAAGCATATAGACTTCGAATTTCAGCAACTAATCTTCCCATCGATCATTGCTCGTTAACTTCTGGTTCCAGTAACATTATGGCCTTCAGCGAGTCTGATTCTATTTGGAGTGGCCATGTTCCCATATCCAACACTACCTTTACCCCTTCTTTGATTAGCGCGACCTTCCCCCTCCCCCCTACTACTACGGCATAGAGGAATCTTGATAGCAAATCCTCCTCTCAAAACAGGAGCCTTCTTCATCCCGAATCACCCCAGCTAATTGAACGTAACATTCCTTCACTTTCACAGCAGCATCCGTGTTGCACTTAAACCATCCTCTTCTAGGGCATGTCCACCCTAAAACTTCCAATTCTTTACTTGGATCAAGAACAGGGCTTCGGCATGTTGTCCAAGCTACCTTATTGGCTCGATAAAAATTTTCGATAATGAGCACACCATTCCCTAGTCTGGAAAAATCTACCTCATGGATATCTCGATTTCGCCATCCCCAAAGAAACTGTAGGGTACACACAAATCGCTCAGGCCAATCGTTACTCCATTTGGCAGCAAACCCACAGATATTGGCATAGATCCATTCCTGCTTTTCGCACCTAAAAAACCATATTTGATTTCGTGGTTTAACCACACATTTCCAAATGCTTCTTGCAAAGCAACAATCCCTAAATACATGTAAGCACTCTATTTTATTATTATCTTATTTTTCGTCACAATCTTCATATATATTTTTTTTTGTAGAAACACAATCTTCATATTTTACTTACTATTTTTCGCAAGATGTTCTTGGTAATTTTTTTACTTTTATAAAAAAGTAGTTTTTTGAAAAGTTGCGTTAACTTGTATAAAATTATATTTTAACTAATTTATTTTCGTATCCCACTTCAACTTTCTTTTTTTCCACCGAAAAAACAAAATTTTTTTTTCTTCTTTTATTTTTGTGTTTCGTCAAAATCTTAAAGTTCCTATGGAGAGAAAATCCTTCTAGAATTTTTTTCCCCTAAATTTATTCAACCCTTTACAGTTTCAATTTTTATTTTTTAAAACTCTTCTACTCAAAGCCTATTCATCTCTTAAATCTTTTATTATATTATTTACCAATAAAAGAAAATCGTTTTACTCTTCTTTCCTTATGTTATTTTAATTGGTAGTTTATTTTTTACCCCCATGAGAATGGCAAACTAGAAAATCTTGCATTGGTGGTGAACATGTAGATTTTATGCTTGGTTTTTCCTTCCATTATACGTCCCTCTTCGGCCATCAGTTGCAGTCGGTGCATAACATATTGCAAAGTTCTTCCATAACTGTCATAACGTGTTTCAAGTTAGTAGCAGGAAACTGAAGAAAAAACACAACATTTGTTGGTTCCCCCCCCCCCCCGGAAAACTGCATCAAATTCAACATTGATAGATCTTCAAAAAAGGAGTCTACTGGTACCTATAAAGCCGATGTGAGAGGAGTAGCTCGAGATCACCTCGGTCATGCCTTATTGTGCTTTGCCATTTCTAAGTACAACATGATTGCTCTCCAAGCAGAAGCAGAAGCTATTAGATTTGCACTACAACTTGCCATCAAGAACAATTATAGAAAAGTCATATTTGAAGGAGACAATGAAGCAATTATCAATCTTATAAGTCACAAGAATGATCAAGAACCTTGGAAGATCAAGAACACATTGGATGAGATCCGTTCCTTGAAACTGATGTTTGATTTCATTACTTTCAATCATACACTAAGAGAAGGAAATCATGCTGCTGATAGACTGGCCTCTCTTGATGCCTCTCTTTCATCCACTTATTTCATTTCTTCCATTCCCCCCCCCCCCATACTACACTAGAATTTGTACTTTGATGCTACTAGATGTCCCTTCCCTAGAGGTTTCCATGTCAAATAAATTCCCCAGTTTACCCCAAAAAAAAAAAAATAAGAAGCTAGCAATACATATTATTTATAAATGCATATTACTTTTTTTGGAAGAAGTAGCTGATAATATTAATAAAAGAAGAGACTATACATGAGATTACAGACAGTAATAAGTTCTGCCAAAGGCGTCACTAAACAAGCTTAGCCAACTTGGGTGGAAGAAGGTTACAATCAAAGACCATCTCCCCCGGCACGGAAAGAAATCCAGCCAAAAAATCAGCACAAGTATTGACCTCCCGAAAATTATGCTTGAATAAACACCCTTGAAATTGCGATGCCATCACTCTGATGTCTTCCACAATGTCTACCGCCTTCCACGGAATTGAGGACTTCCTCAACACCATCGCCACTGCTGTAGCAGAGTCTGAACAGATAATCACACGGGGAATGTGTAGCTGGATAGCTTGTAGAAGCCTCTTTTTGATAGCCTGCAGCTCCATCAAAAGAATATTGCCCTCCACCAAGCAACCGGAAATAGCAAAAATACATCGACCTTGTGAATATCTGCCTACAGTGCCATAACCGCCTATCTCATTCCTCACAGAACCATCACAACAAATTGATGTCCACCCAAGAGGCAGCTTCTTCCAAGACATTGCAAGAGCCTTTTTAAAAGTAAAACTAACCTTGATTTTCCATCGATGGAAGAAGCTTCTAGAGATGGCATCGTCAAGAATCGACCGTTGTGGAAAAGAGAATCTTTTTCTAGTATCAGCAACCACTTGATGCAGCACTTTCTCAGGACATAGAGTGGTTCCATTGAATATCCTCAAGTTTCTCTCTTCCCAAACCCGATAAATCAAAGCACTCAAGCTGAATTTCCGAACCTGCTGTATGAGAGAATTCCCTTTGAATTTGGAAATTATCCAATTGCGCTCCTCTTGCCAGGAAATCCGCCCATGAAATCTGAGACCATTTAAAGTAAGGAAATCACGCCACAGGTGCATCGTATATGGGCATTTAAAGAATAAATGGTCATGGCTTTCTTCATGAATACCACAGAAAGAGCA
This sequence comes from Hakea prostrata, assembly GCF_041222555.1. Lineage (NCBI taxonomy): Eukaryota > Viridiplantae > Streptophyta > Magnoliopsida > Proteales > Proteaceae > Hakea > Hakea prostrata. The sequence continues at coordinate 33,576,278 of NC_142606.1, read as the reverse complement.
CAAAGAATCAATGACGCCACCCCATGCAACCATACGATTTTTGGTGCTTAATCTCTCAAGGAAGGCCAACCAAGTGATAAAGGCAAACCTAGGTCGAGCTAAGGAAAACCAAACAATGTTATTCCAAGTAACTTTCTCACCACGTCGCCGAATGGCTTCATACGCACTGCTAAGGGAGAACACACCTTCAGTGGAAGGCAGCCAAATAGGAGTGTCAATAGTGAGGCGAGGGTAAACCTTGCAAGACAAAATCTCCGGCCATCTGTTGGCAATGTCTAAGTCATTTCTATTATTACTCCAAGATGCATCCCTACCCCAACAAAGCCACCCGATCAAGCTTGTTCCTCCCAAGGGCTGTAACCAAGAGGATACCATTGGTGGCAATATGGCCACTGTGCAACCACAGGTCCGCCCAAAGAAGAGTATCATTCCCATCTTTAATCATATACTTAATACAAGAACTAGAAACAAATTGGGCCTTAAGAATGGTTTTGAAAGTCACCGAGCAGTGGGGAGGTTCCTTCAAAGACCAAATAGAATCTTCTTTGAGCCACCTCTTATAAATTATCGAACCCAACATGTCACATCCACCCAGCCGGTACCCTATCTGGCATACCCGGGATGTGATCCACAGCCCCGAAGATCCATAGTTCAGGGACCACATAATCCACATCGACGATAATACAATCATGAACAGATAATAATCATAAACTAACAATGAATGATCATGGAATTCAGAAATAAGGTGTCAGACATAATCAGAGTGCGAAAATAAATATCAAATCAGATAAATTAAGAAGGCAGTGGGCGGAATCCACTCCTTCACCAAACGGAAGTGAGGTCAAAATTTAGTTAAGTACAAGTCTCAAGTTATAAAGGTAAGTTAAAGTTATTACAATTCTTCTAAGTATACTGTCACAAAAGAAGGGGTAACTACTCATAAGTCTCCTCCATAATAAATATATCTTCTTCAAAGTTGAGGACCATGGAGACCCAACATGACTGCTCCCATACAACTCCGGGGCTAACCCTGGTACGCCTGGTAATCTTCTTCGGTATGGTCACCGAAGTCTTCAACGTAGCCAGCCTCCGGATGGTAGTATGAGGTATCTGGGTCCGCCTCAAGGAGGGTGCCATCAGAGTAATCACCCGTAGAATAGCCTAACAAAATATTGCAACAGAAAAGGAATGAGTTCAAAAGAACTCAGCAAGGAAGTTATCCCACCACACATAAACCACAAGATAATCATAAAATGATGCAGATGACATGAGGCATATAATGCAATATGACTTTATTCTAAGTATGCTGGTCATCTATGGTAGACATGCTTTAAGTCATAGCACCATACTTCTTTAGGTAGTCTCGATCACTCATCACCGGGGGAATTGGGTCCCGCATCCCTTTCGGACAAATCCATGGTTGGGGTTTCTGGCCACCGCTCTCTCACATCACCGTTTGGTCTAAGTATTGGCGCATGTCAGGGTATAGCCTAGCCCAATGCAAGTCATCTACTTAATCATATCATGCCAGGTCCAGATACTTCCATTCCTCCCCTCTCGGGATCCTTTCCGGTATCCTTCACACTAGAGTCACGGATATTACTCACCGGACTCATCAACCCTATTGGTCATCCACAAATGGTAAACGGGAAGCTCTCACGTCCCTCTCACGGATCATTTCACCGGTCTTGAGTGCCCGTGAGCCCAAGTCTAGCCATTTGTAACCCTACCAATAAATGGCCCCTTTCGGGTAACCGTAATGCAATTTATGTCCTCTCACGGAGTGGATACCGGTCTTTAGTGCCCACAAATCCACACTACTACCACGGGTTGTTCGGTCTCAATGCCCTTCCGAATCGGGTCTGATATGATAGGGACATCCTAGCCATACATCTAGACAAATCCTATGCATGTCATTCAATAACCCGGGAAAGCGTCAATGGACACCTTCGGAGAACATCCCATACTATTCCCTCCGATGTCCAAGGACAGAAGCACCAGTAGGGTACCCCTCAATCCCAAGTTATACTTAAGCAATCACATGCCCAAGTTCATCATATCAGTTCACAAGATACAACGTCATAATAAACATTCAATTCATGACATTGACATAAGTCATCATATATTGAAATTGATAAACATGATAAAACATTGAAGTAATATAATGTAAACACAAAGCTACTATTAAAAGACATATGTAGCAAGTCTAACACGATAAGAATATGAAATAGAAACTATATTTACTAGGTTAGGAATACCAAGTCAAGATTTCCATATCCTAGGTAATTACATCCATAACTATCCTTACCTTGAATCGGAGAAGAGAATGGTCCAAGATCACAAGCAAGTGGCCCAAATAGTCTTAAAGTCCTAAACAAGCATATATGAAAGGTTAGAGAAGAAATCAGAACAATCGGAGATCAAACGAATCGAATCGGGCAAAAGTTGCCGACAAGAACTCTATTGGTCGATACATTTGGTCGATAGTATCGACCAATAGTATCGACCAAATCAATTCCAGACAGCAAGTCGGGCTTTTCGATTCTTGCCCGATTTGGTCTTCCGGGTCTCGGATTGACATGAAACTTGGAGGATAGTCTAAGCACAACATGGGGACACTAATTATCAAGAAACTTTCATAACCCAATGGTCCATTTGGAAATCCCCAAATTGACATATTAAGGTTAAGAGTTGTAGATCATGGCATTGGCTATATCTCAATGCAAATTAGGGGAAAACATGGGGGATTAGGTAGGGAATCGTTCGCAGTAACATGGAGCACATATGCAAGGTATAGATTAGGTTAATCATGAGCTTCATCTCAGTTTTGGTAAATAAAGCAAGTTGGTAAGCAATAAATCATGGAAATGTGTAGTCAATGATCATGAGGTGAATCAATCATAGTCATATCGGTGAAAACATCATTGTATGGGGTTTAGAAGGTTCATGGCAAGGTGTATGCAAGGTTGCAACACCTTGGCCATGGTCCCAACAGTAAAATAGAGAAAAGATGAGTGAGAAAGTGATTAGGAGAGAGAGTCATACCTTTAAAGTGGAACAAGAAAGTAGAAATGAGTGGTTGGCAATGATTGATGAAGAAGATGCTTCACCACTACCAAGGAGGAGTTCTTGGGAGGCTCTCTCACGTTCCCAGATGTTAAAAACGCGAGAATAGGGCTCCAGCTCTCGAGGAATAAATAAATAGAAAAGAATATTCCAAGAATCTTTAAATCTAGGCTCAAGGGACTTTGTTGGTCAATACCTTTGGTCGATGGTATCGACCAATAGTATCGACCAAAACAATCTCTGCAGAAATTTTACAGAATAGTTCAGCAACTTTAGGTGCGGACTTGGAGGGCTATACAAGGTCAAATTGCATGGGGTTTTCTCCTACAGTTCACTCAAGAGGTCTAGTTTCAGGGAGTACCTTCGGATTATGCACAGGAGTCCGTTTGCTATTTCAACTGTCTCGCTCTTCATCAGTGCGCAGATTCTAACTTAGCACCGGTAATGTGCTCAAGGAAGGAGCAGCATCATCAATGTCCATAAACTGGAATCCCGACATTACGTCATCAACCAGTAGGGCCCATAAGTCCCTCCTACCACCACTTCGGGTCTTTGGACCTACAAACATAACAATGACCGGGTCGGGTCAAGGTTAGGTAAAAGCTGGATTTTACACAACAAGTCTCCCTTTTAGTTGATAAGGACCAAATATGCCTAGCCATAGCAACAAAATTCCAGTCATCCAACTTCCTAACACCGAGGCCGCCCTCCTCAACAGGTTTACATATCGCAAGCCAAGAGACTTTGTAAGAACCTGAGTCGGACCCCCCCCTCTCCAAAGGAACTTCGCCATCATACTCTCAAGATGATTGATGACCAAGGCTAGGATTTTTACGACGTTAATCCAGTAAGCTACAACCCCCATGAGGACAGACTTTATAAGGGTGAGTCTTCCAACATAGGATAAACATTTATTCTTCCAAGCTGAGAGGCGACGATCAACTTTATTTAAAAGAGGAGAGAAATCACCAGTAGTCAAGGCTTTAGAAGAAATTGGGATCCCAAGATATGTGACCGGGAGAGCTCCAAGAGAGAAACCCACCTTTTGCTCATAAACATTCATCATCTTTGGAGAGACATTGACAAAGAATATGTTAGATTTTGCATTGTTTATAGTCAGGCTAGATTGAGAAGAGAACTCCCTGAAAATCTCTCCCAAAGTATCTACATTCTTGATAGAGGCTTCACCAAAAACAAACAACTCATCGTTGAAACAAATCGAGGTGATCTCTGGCTCTTCACAATGAAGGTGATAGTCAAAAAGTCCATTCTTCGCTGCCACACCAAGCGAATCTATGAAGATTTGAAGAACCATATTGAACAACATAGGTGACATTGGGCAGCCCTGTCTAAGCCCTCTGTTAGCGTAGAAGCGATTAGATTGAGTGCCATTTAGGAAGATCACATAGCTTGGGTTTGCCACACACTTGACCACCCAATGGATGAAGGTGGCCGGGAAATTCAATTTGCTAAGTAAGGAAAAAAGAAAACTCCATTGCACAGAGTCATAAGCTTTCCTTAAGTCAATCTTCGCAGAAAAATGAGGCTGTCCCCTTGGAATATGGTAGTCTCGAAGAATCTCTTAGCACAGGAGGATATTATCAGTACTTTGTCTGCCCTCCATGAAGGCCACCTGATTTATCCCCACCACCTTAGGAAGGACGTGCTTCAAGCGATTAGCTAGTAACTTAGCAATGAAACAGTAAATAAAGTTACTAACTGCAATTGGGAGAAAATCACTAAAAGTAAATCGAGCATCGCCTTTAGGAATCAAAGTGAGCTTAGACAACTTGAGTTCATCAGGCATCCTAAAGGTGGCAAAGAAATCTGATGAGCACATTTATGTGTGAAATCTTAGGGCATAAAGCATGCATTTTATACACTTAGAGTGGAGTTACCTTGGGTTTTACGTTGTTTTTGCAGATTTTAGGACTTTTCAAGATTTAAGCAAATATTTGGAGTTTTGGGCTTGAATCATGCTATTTTACACGTCAAGAAGTCCATTCAAATTCTCAAATGCAAAAATGGGCCTGATCTGGAGCATGATGGGCTAGAGATGTGTGATTATGGGCCAACTCCGAAATATTGAAGAGATAAAGAAGGCAAATTTGATCTACGGCTGAGATTTTAAATCAAATCTACAGAGATATTATTGAGAGAGTCCAAATGGAAAAGAGTCCTTGCATACCTCAATATCTTATTTCCTATCTTGGATTTAATTAAAGAAAGAAAAAGAGGAAAATTTCCGTTTTTGAATGCCTCTGTCCAGTTTCGATCAAACCCTTCATCGAATGGTCATCCGATGTCCGATTGTGCTGATTTTTGGAAAAGAGCTTCACAACTATTTAAACCTCAAATCCAACGGTGGAATTATGCATCTAATCTCTCTAAGTTGGCACGATTAGTACATCAAAACCCTAATTGGATGAGTCAGATAGAAACCCTGAGTTTTATTCAAATTCAGCCGTGCTTCATATCTCATGTAAACTCTATAAAAAAGGAGAGCATACTCCATTAAAGGAAGAGGTTCTAAAGCTTAGTAGAAGCATTCTTTCTTCTCTCTTCAGTTTATTTAGGCTTTCTCTAGTTTTCTTTGCTTGCATTTGTGAGATTTAAATTTCTAGATTCAATGTTTAGGTTTAATTTTTATGTAATGCAATTCAAGTTCAAGTTTCAAGTTTTTAGATTCGTTTTTCTCTGGGTCTAGCAATTGCAGATTTAGATCATTCTAGATCTAGATCTGGTTGTTAGGGTTGGTTGAGATTCGAATCATTTGTTCAATTCGCAAGTTAGTAACCTTCTTTATTACTCTTCTCTCCTCCCTCCATTCCCGCTTCTATCTACCCCTCCATATTCTTAATTTAGGATTTACTTTCAACATTATTTATTGTTCCCCCTTCCCCTGGATCCTTGATCAGAGATGCCTACAGTCATGCCTCTCTTTGGTTAAGGCTTCTTTTTCCTTTTATTGCTTTGTTTATTGCTTTGTTATTTACTTTCTACCTATTCATTCATCATCTCGGACCACATAACCGGAGCAAGCCTACAGGCATGCCTCTACTTCTGGTGACGGGTGGTGTTACATCTGCATTTTAGCTATGAACTAAATTTTACTGACTGCTTTAACATACTAACTGGTTTTATTTTTTTTTCCTTTTTATTTTTATTGTTCGCATTTTTTTTCCTGTCTTTTATTTATGCATTGATTGTGTTTAATTTATTTTTCGTTTCAATTCGATTGCATTAGACGTATAGATTAGGATCGTTTAGTTTAGTTAATTAGTTAACAAAAATAGAATCATTCCACTCTCGCATTACTATTAAGAAGTTGAATTCTAAGTGGTATATCTCCTTGAGATCGACCCGTTAGCTACACGATACCCGTTAACAAGTTTTTGGCGCCGTTGCCGGGGAGGTATTAGTCCACTTTGTTTTTCTCATTCTTAGGTAAATCGAAGTGATTTAAAAATTAAAAAATAAAATTCAAAGATATTACTCTTAACTTGAGTAGAAACAAAACGTATAGTAGTCCCCACTCTACTGTAGAATCCCCAGGATTCGATTGTAGGTGGCTCCGAAGACTATACGGATTCCCTTGCTGTCAAACCTATACAACGCTTAGCTATACGACAACCTTACAGCTTTGGAATTATTGTTTCAATCTTTGTGGTGGGAAATTCACTACTTTCCTTTCAATTCTCCCATTTTCTTTTCTTTTATTCTTTAGGTACTTTATCTTTATTTTTATTTTTATTTTAAAAAAAATATATCATTCTTTCATAAGAGTCATTAATTGCATTGGTGGTTAGTGCATGTGTGTCTGGACTCGTGATTCTATAAATAGAATTGTCCGAGTGTCTAACTTGACCATGGAAGGTCTACCTCCACCACCTCCACCTAAGAGTCTTAAGGATAGATTTTATCCAACCCGATCTGCACAACCTTCCTGTATACGTTTACCTGAAGTGAGGGGTAATAATTTTGAGCTCAAATCTCATTATCTATCTATGTTACCCCAATTTCATGGGTTACCTGATCAAGATGCATATTTGTTCCTTAGGGAGTTTGAGGAGGTTTGTGTCCTTATGAAGGTACAACAACTTACTGATGATGCCGTAAAACTATGGTTTATTACCTTCGCATTAAAGGACCAAGCCAAAAAGTGGCTTTATAGCTTACCTAGGGATAGCATTATCACATGGGAACAATTCACTGTCCTATTCTTGAAGAAATTCTTTCCTTTCTCTAAGACTAATAAAATAAGAAATGATATTCTTCAATTTCGTCAGAAACCCAATGAGTCATTTGCTAAGGTAATGGAGAGGTTCCAAAGCCTTCTCCAAAAATGCCCTCACCATGGTATAGAATTATGGCCTTTATGTCAAATAATTTATGAGGGTATCGATTATCAAACAAAGCAACTCTTGGAATCTATGTGCCCCACAGGATTTACATCATTCATTGATGATTCCGAAGCTTGGGAATTTCTTTTAGATCTAGCAGATAGAACTAGAGAATGGGAGTCAACCCAAGAGTCTGAAAGGACTAGTAGGGGATATTTTGTTGATAGCCAAGTTCATAAGGAAGCACAAATAGATAATCTTTTAAAAAAGTTAGAGACTTTGGTAGTTAAGGCTGCACCACCATCACCAAGTCAAACACATTTTATTGACAATTCTATTGCTATGTGTGCATGGTGTCAATCTCCTACACATGTAATTGAGTAATGTCCTAGCTATTCTAGAGGCCAACATGAAAATGTCAGTGCAATGTTTCCAAACCCGTACAATCCTGGGTGGAAGAATCATCCTAACTTTTCATGGTCTCAAGGGAAAAACCAAAATGGATTAAGCAATTATTTCACACAAAATCACTTTGGTGCCCCTCAAAAGAAAAATGCCCAATTTTCTCATAATCCAAATGTCCAGTTCCCTCAAGCCCCAAATTTCCAGAATGCCAATTTAGCTAGGCCTGTCAATCCACCAATTGTGCCTCATATGCCTCACATTGCACAAAATCAATCATCACCTGGTTTCAACAGAGGTAACAATCCAGAGTTTTCTCGTCTCTCTTCCTTAGAGAAGAATATGGAAGTACTTTCCAGCACCTTCATGACTTCTATGCATAATATGGAAAAACAAATTTCCACTCTTGCAAATGCTTTGTTTGAGCGAGAAAAAGTTAAAATGCCTAGCCAACTTGAGTTAAATCCTAGTATTCAAATTCAACAAAGACCACCAAATCAAGTCAACCAAGTTGAATCCTCCCATCTTCTTTAGCTTCAATTAATTCTGTGTCTGCATTGAGAAGTGGGAAAGGGTATTTAACAGGTGAGTCACATATCAATGAAAAGAGCGAGATTAGTGACCACTGTGATGAGGAGACTGTTCAAGTATCTCCTAATAAAAGTTTGTCTGAGGAACCCGTAGAAGTTGAGGATGAGCTAGTTGCTTTAGCAGTACCTAAGTTTGGTGAACCACTATCAGAAACTATAAGAAAAGAGCAAATTTCAAATGAGAGTCCTTATGTTCCTAAGGCCCCTTATCCCAGTCGTCTAGTTAATAAGAAGAAGACTGCAACTATGGAGAAAATTTTTGATGTCTTCAAAAAGATAGAAGTGAATATCCCTCTTTTGGATGCCATATCCCAGATCCCCGCCTATGCAAAAGTGTTGAAAGATTTATGCACTCATAAAAGAATCACTAGCATTCCCAAAAAGGCGTTCTTGGCAGGTAACATTAGTTCCATAATTACTCAACCTGTAGCAACCAAGTATAAGGATCCAGGGAGCCCCACCATAGCTTGTGTCATAGGCAATTCGCAAGTTAGTAACCTTCTTTATTAATCTTCTCTCCTCCCTCCATTCCCGCTTCTATCTACCCCTCCATATTCTTAATTTAGGATTTACTTTCAACATTATTTATTGTTCCCCCTTCCCCTGGATCCTTGATCAGAGATGCCTACAGTCGTGCCTCTCTTTGGTTAAGGCTTCCTTTTCCTTTTATTGCTTTGTTTATTTCTTTGTTATTTACTTTCTACCTATTCATTCATCATCTCGAACCACATAACCGGAGCAAGCCTACAGGCATGCCTCTGCTTTTGGTGACGGGTGGTGTTGCATCTGCATTTTAGCTATGAACTAAATTTTACTAACTGCTTTAACATACTAACTGGTTTTTTTTTTTTTCTTTTTATTTTTATTGTTCACATTTTTTTTCCTGTCTTTTATTTATGCATTGATTGTGTTTAATTTATTTTTCGTTTCAATTCGATTGCATTAGACGTATAGATTAGGATCGTTTAGTTTAGTTAATTAGTTAACAAAAAAAGAATCATTCCACTCTCGCATTACTATTAAGAAGTTGAATTCTAAGTGGTATATCTCCTTGAGATCGACCCGTTAGCTACACGATACCGTGCGCTTGCGGTTACTTTTAAATTTCACAAACAAAATCCATGATAGCATGACAAACAGACTCTCCTATCACCTCCCAGGATCTCTTAAAAAGGGTTGCATTGAACCCATCCGTGCCTGGAGAAGAATATTCATCGGCACTAAAAATCACCCCCCTTGATCTCTTCGACGGTGAAGGCACGAGTGAGGAAGGCACCTTCCACGGAGGAGATAGATCTATCAATGGGGAGATCCAAATTTGTACAAACCACCTGTGACGAGCCATTGTAGGCTCGTTCGAAGTGAGTAACAGCTTCATGACGAATTTGCTCTTCATCAGTAATCCAATCACCAGAAGAGGATTGAATGGTGGAAACCCAATTCCTAGATCTTCTAGTCTTGACTGATCGATGGAAGAATTCAATCTTACCATCACCATCTTGGAGCCAGCGAGCACGAGCTTTTTGTCTAGCTTCAAACTCACTAGCATGGAGAAGGAATCTGAGGTGTTCTGCCTCTCTCTGCTCTCTTTGGTGAAAATCTGAATTATCTGGATCATCTTGAATGAGAGACTGTATAGCATTTACGGAGGATTTGATGCAAGAGATTTGGGAGTCTAAGTAAGAAAACTTGGCTTTGCTCCAATGTTTAAGCTCAATCTTAAGAAGTCGAAGTCTCGCCAAGAGTGCAAAAAGAGGAGAGCCATCCACCTGAAGAGACCACACTCTACGTACCAAAGGGAGGAAATCTTCATGGTCAGCCCAAAAAAAGCTGAAATAAAATTGTTTACCTCGAATGGCAGGGCAGAAACCCAAATGGATAAGCATGGGGCAGTGATCAGAAACTCCTCGATTTTGAAACACTGCATGAGAATTAGCAAAAGAGTCTAACCACTGATGGTTAACAAGAACATGGTCAATTTTAGACATATGTCTACCCGCTTTGCTTCCATAATTACTCCAAGTAAACTGATGGCCTCTCCATCGAAGCTCCAGTAAATCAAAATCAATGATACACCTCCACATGGGATCATATCTTCTTCTATTAATTGCAACATCAGTTTGTCTCTCCCTCGGATCCTTGATGGCATTGAAATCGCCAAGAAGAGTCCACGGGAGGTTGACAAAGGTACGAAGGTGGCGAAGGTCTTCCAAAGCATCTCCCTATGATGCTCAGAATTGGAACCATAAATAAAAGTAGCAGCTACTTTATCATTCGAACAGCGAATATGTATTTCCATATGCATGAGTTGATCGGTCACATGAAGGAGATGCATATCCACCAAGTCCAGGTCCCAAACGATCCAGAGTCTTCTAGAATCACAAGCAAAGTAATTACCAATACAACGCCACTTATTGGAGAACTGGCGCGAAGCAAAAGAAAATTTCTTGGCCTTGACATGAGTCTCCATCAACCGAAACACTGCAATTTTATTATAAGAAGCCCAGTCAAGAACTGCTCTCTTCTTCCCGGGGTCATTGAGACCTCGGACATTCCACCCTGCAATTATTATCATTTATTAAGGACAGGATTGGGACGAGGCTTGGCAGCTTTAGTAGGACTCCTATCTCTTTCTATATTATTCCCATCTTTAAATTCCCCATGTGAAGAATTATTGTCTGAAGGATCCAAGTTCTGCAAGACAGAAAAACGGTTAACCACGCCGGATGATCGACTAGAGTTGGTTAACCCTCCCCTCCCAAACATACGCTAACCCGCGTTTCCAAAAGAGCTAAGTTTCCTTAAAGGCGAGGATTCACTAGTTGAGGGACCTTTAATAGATCTTGAATTCAAAACTGTCAACTTTTGACTTTCCTCGCTTGGATCTCCATTATTAGAATACTCCACATTTGATGCTCCAACATATAAGGGGTTTTGTCTATAATTTGCCTCCTGCTCCTCGGCATTGTCACATAAGAGAGTTATTGCATTTTCAAAGGATGGTTGAAAAAGTAACGCCTCCATCTCCAAAGGATCTGCAAGATTTATCCCATTTTCCTTTCTAGTATTACCATTGTAATCCCCCTCACCATGCATAGTAATAATGCCTCTTGCATCATGAGTTGTCATTTCCAAAAGGGAATCATTGACAATATTTAAATTTGAATCAGCGTTCATATTGAAATATTCCATTACCAAACCAGTGTCTTGTAAGTTTGGATTTGCAATATCAATATCCCCTTGAATAAATGCAATTTCCGTATCTGTGAGAGTGACTTGAGCACTTTCTTTTTGGGCAGCAATGATGGTGTCTCGACTTTCTGATGCAAGAGAACTGGTGAGTCAAGCACAATTTGACTCGGTCCTTGTTGAGTCGAGCACATTCGATGCCGGCCGCTTTCCTCGAATCCTTGCACTTGCCTTGGTCTCATCAAAGCCGAAGTTGCCACCTAAGGTTGCCTCACTGTTGACGTCCCATCTGTATTGGTGTTAGTAGGGCACCTATCAATTGAGTGACCAAATACTTGACAGGTTGAGCAGGTATGGGGAGCCCAATCATATGTAATATTTTGTCTAAAATATATACCATCCTCTGTTCTCACCTTTATGGACAATGGCAACCCTCTTTTAGCATTCACTAAAATGCAAACTCGAGCGAATGCAACACGTTCTTTGGCTGAAGTTTTCCGATCAGCACAAATAGGTGTGCCAATTACGCTGGCTATTCTCCCTAATGCATGCGACTCCCAGAGATGAAGGGGTAACCCATAAAACCTGACCCAGTTCATATTCTGCCTTCTTGTTGATATCAATTTCCAGCGACCAAGGATGCAAGATGAAGGGTTTAGATCCCAACGTCCAAGGCCCTTCATCCATGATAAGTTGGCTTGAAGGTTTATCAAGGAAGACAAAAACGAAGTTGCAATTCCCAGCTACATAAACTTCTACAAGTCCTACATGCCGCCATTTCTCTTCCACATATTTTTGCATCACAGTGTAGGGTATCTTTGCACCAAAAACATACCCCACCAATGCTGATTTTCATCTTCTTATACCCCTTGCATAGTCCTCTTCACAACAAAGAGCAATCAGTTCTCCATCTTCAATAGTAGGTTCAAAGAAAGGAAGAGCTGTAGCCCCTTCAGCATGAACTCTCCCGCCTGAAAAAAGGCTAGCTCAGGAGCGAGCCTGGTTTTCATCCCTTCACCCATTGGTGTTGCCCCGAGTCGGAGGTTGTCGAGATTGTCTTGGGGCCACTGGAGGTGGATCTCCAGTGGCCATGGTAACCTCCATGGCGTACTGAAAAGAAAAGGAAAGGGACGATCAAAACCTTCAAAGCCGCAGCCGTTTTGCAGTAGGCCAGGAAACAAATCTCGTGGAGCTAAATGCATATTACTTTTTCTTCACTAAGATTTTCTTCCACTGGTTTTTTTCTTAGTAAGATTTTAATAATGTGCATTATCTATTAATGGACATTTAAGGGAGACTGTTATAAATAACAATAATATTGATTATAGATATCTATCACCTCAAAGAGATAATACCAAAAGGTGCAACTTTTAACTAAAGATCCTAGTCATCTTAGTATGTAATCTTGGCACTCCACATTACCATTCTATGTAGCTTTTATAATGCGCAAAAATCTACGCTTCCATACCAAGGGCATCCTATTGGGTGCAACAATCAATTTGACTATCATATATTGTAACTCAATGAAGAGAGTGATTTATGTTGTCTTAATTTTCTTCCTTTCTTTAATATATCTTCTATAGTTATCATTAAGTTTTATAACACATGTTTTCGGAAGACAGTTAGGACAAGTTGAATCGCCCATTTCATTGAGTTGTGTATATTACATATTTATTGTAAAAGCAAAGATATTTCTGATATGCAAATATCACTCAGTACAAGGAAATACAACAAATATGATATTCAAATTGATTCCTGCACACAATAAGATACCTTTGGTATGGAAAGATAGATTTCTGCCCATGATAGAAAGTGCATCGAACGGAAATGTGGATCGACAAGATTGCACGTTGAAGTGGTTGAGATCTTTACTTGAAAGTTACACTCTTTCGGTATTCTCTTAAGTTCCCCTTGGATGTTCATCTATAGATAACATACCTCATTAAGACCTTAACAAAAAAAATCTTAATGAAAGAAAAAGAATACACATTTCTAGATAGTATGTATTGTTAGTTGCCACCTTAAAAACCTTATCAGAAAAATCCAATGGGACAAAATGTTGGTAAAGTAAAAAAGAGTGCAACACATATTTTACTCTCCCTGATAATAACATTTGTCTCATAAAAAAGCTTAATTCAGAAAAACCTAGTAGGATAAAAATCGGACAAAAGAAAAAGGGGTACAAATCGTAGTTCATAATAACTCCCCCGAAATTTTGGCAAGATATGCTTGGTACTATCTAATCACCTTTGATATATCATTCCCTTAACTTATTTAATACAAGTAGCATTATCTTCATAAATTATAGTGGAAGAATCTATAACTGGTGTTAAACAATGAGAATTGTGGATATGCGTTGTAACATATCTTAACCAAGCACACTCTTATAGTGGTTAGAAGATGTAGCTACTAGTATTACTTGGTTGAACACCAAGAAATTGTAGTACTATTATAACAAATTAAATAATCGGTTTGAGAATAAGCCTTATGTGGATCAAATTTATATCCAGCATCAGCATATCCCACTAAACCAAAAACATGGAATCCTTGGAATAATATAATCTCAAGTATATGGTTCCCCGGAGATAACAAAAAATTTGTTTGATTCCATTCTACTATCCTCAAGTTGGCTTAGAACTAGAACATGTTAAAATGTTGGGATAATTGTATTACAATTATAAAGAATACAAGAAATGAAATTGCAACACAACTGAAAGATGAAGATCCTTAGCCAATCCAGAGAGCTTGATCTTGCAACTCAATAAATCACTGATCAATGAGGTTGAGTCACACCTTGAGTGTTGTCTTTAAGGTAATTGATGCACCCTACTACCAAGGATTCTTCGCACCACCACCTCCAAGACAAAGCAACTTCCAACTAGAAGATGAGGTAGTTCTTCTAGTCCCTTCAAGGAGCCAAAAGCTAAAGCACAACACTTAGACAACTCAAAGAAAGAAATGAAGTTTGTAAAACAAATAATGTGAGAGTGAGGTGCGTCTCTATTTCACCCACATGCAAGGAAGGGTTGGGTTTATATAGGCCCAAACCACACCTTACACCCCTTAGGATTCTTAAGGTAATGAATTGGATTTAATCCATTCAATAACCTTAACCCCACTCATGGTAATGGTCATGAAGTTGAAATGAGAATTGATGGTTAAGAGTTAGAATTTAAGTAAATTCCACCCTTCAAGTAAGCCCACTACACCACCATGATCAAGACCTTTAAGACCCATGACCAATGTCATGAAGAGCCTCATAACCAAGGTCATGAAGGATCTCCTTTACTCATGGTGTCTCATTACCACCCTTACCTCATGGGTCCCACGCACTAACAAAACAATTAAATAAAAGAAATGCAAAACTAATTTTGAAACTTAATATAGATTTTAATAAAAAACCTAACAATCCCCCACAAGTTTCAAAATTACAAAAAAGGACACGTGTTGTGACTGTATTAGACACTAAAGGATACATCGTTGTAGGTGTCTTTCGGACTTGAACCTACACTAGGTCTAATGAGTCCCGCTACAAAGTACGGGTAGAGTCAAACTCCTTGAACCCTTCCTCATTAGTGTAGCTGACTGTCCCATCATCCATGTCCTAAAGGTCGACTTTTGGAGCTACCTTTTATATTACACATTGGACTTTTGAACTGGCCATGTCCCTTATCCTGGATTCATGAATGTTTAGAGAACTCGCCTATAAGTTCTCATTGGCGGTGGCCAAACCACCTATATCCACTTAGGTTAGTCTCTAATGTGCACCACAACTAACACACACCCACATTCCTTAGGATTAGACTAATTAAGAGCTTCGCTCAACCTTACCCTTGTGGTAGTACTATTACCTTCATCTACACCCTATAATGAATAATTATAAATAGTAGTACTAAATCGGTCTTCCCATGACTTCGTTTGTACCCCTTGAACCTAATTCAGGTATTTAGCCTCTTCACATAAGTAGGGTATCCATCATGTGACCTGAGGATTAGGCATTAACCCCATTCCTGTAAATGCAATACACAAGTTTTTGACAGACATAGCCTTTGTGAACATGTCAGTGTGATTCCTTTCTGACTTCACATAATCGATAGCTATCATTCCTTCATCTATGTACTGTCACACAAGATTGTGTCTAAGGCGTATATGCCTCCATTTATCATTGTACACCTTATTCTTTTTGAAAAATAACAAGATGTCAACATGGCTTCCCCCACATATCAAGTGGTACATTAGAACTCAACAACATGGAGTTCATCATCTCTTTAAGAGATCTATTTTTCTTTTCCGCTACCCCATTTGATTCCGGATGGTATGGAGCGGTCGTTTCATGGACAATTCCATTTTCCTCGCAAAACTTATAAAGATTAAAATACTCAGTCCCTCTATCGGTTCTAAGTCTTTTAATCTTCTTGCCAAATTGATTTTCAGCTTCCATTTTGTAAGATATAAATGTCTTTTTGGCATCATCCTTTGATTTGAGCAAATATATCATCGTATATCTAGAATGATCATCTATAAAGGTGAAAACATAATTGTTTCCTCCCCTTGACTCATATGACTTATAGTCACTTAAGTCACTATGGATCAATTCCAAAAGACCACTCTTTCTATCCATAGTCTTGTGAGGCATTTTGGTTAACTTAGCCTCCACACAAGTTTTACACTTGTCATTGGGAGGTTCCATCTTATCGGTGATCATCCCTAACTTGCATAGTTTGGTGATATATTTCACACTATTATGGCACAAATCATAAGTATTGAATGAAACAACAAAGTAAACAGAATAAGTGCTAGATTTTTCAATTACAACATTTAAAATACTAAGAACAAATAAATCCTCACTAAAGTATCCCTTTCCCACAATTACATTTTCATCATTTGAGCCTAT